>NW_028151356.1:0-44098 GCF_964638095.1 Poromitra crassiceps
ATGCGGTCTTAGCCTCTCTGGTCTCAACACTCGGTCTGATTTTGGATTTTTTTTTTTTTTTCCCAAAATCAGACTTGACACCAGAGAGGCCTGAATACCGCACTGAGTCAATGCGGTCTTAGCCTCTCTGGTCTCAACACTCTGTCTGATTTTGGATTTTTTTTTTTTTTTCAAAGTCAGACTTGACACCAGAGAGGCTGAATACCGCACTGAGTCAATGCGGGTCTTAGCCTCTCTGGTGTCAACACTCTGTCTGATTTTGGATTTTTTTTTTTTTTTTCAAAGTCAGACTTGACCACCAGAGAGGCTGAATACCGCACTGAGTCAATGCGGTCTTAGCCTCTCTGGTCTCAACACTCTGTCTGATTTTGGATTTTTTTTTTTTTTTTCAAAGTCAGACTTGACACCAGAGAGGCTGAATACCGCACTGAGTCAATGCGGTCTTAGCCTCTCTGGTCTCAACACTCTGTCTGATTTTGGATTTTTTTTTTTTTTTTCAAAGTCAGACTTGACACCAGAGAGGCTGAATACCGCACTGAGTCAATGCGGTCTTAGCCTCTCTGGTGTCAACACTCTGTCTGATTTTGGATTTTTTTATTTTTTTTTTTCAAAGTCAGACTTGACACCAGAGAGGCTGAATACCGCACTGAGTCAATGCGGTGCTTAGCCTCTCTGGTGTCAACACTCTGTCTGATTTGGAATTTTTTTTTTTTTTTTTCAAAGTCAGACTTGACACCAGAGAGGCTGAATACCGCACTGAGTCAATGCGGTCTTAGCCTCTCTGGTCTCAACACTCTGTCTGATTTGGATTTTTTTTTTTTTTTTCAAAGTCAGACTTGACACCAGAGAGGCTGAATACCGCACTGAGTCAATGCGGTCTTAGCCTCTCTGGTCTCAACACTCTGTCTGATTTTGGATTTTTTTTTTTTTTTTCCAAAAGTCAGACTTGACACCAGAGAGGCTGAATACCGCACTGAGTCAATGCGGTCTTAGCCTCTCTGGTGTCAACACTCTGTCTGATTTTGGATTTTTTTTTTTTTTTCCAAAGTCAGACTTGACACCAGAGAGGCTGAATACCGCACTGAGTCAATGCGGTCTTAGCCTCTCTGGTGTCAACACTCTGTCTGATTTTGGATTTTTTTTTTTTTTTTTCAAAGTCAGACTTGACACCAGAGAGGCTGAATACCGCACTGAGTCAATGCGGTCTTAGCCTCTCTGGTCTCAACACTCTGTCTGATTTTGGATTTTTTTTTTTTTTTTCAAAGTCAGACTTGACACCAGAGAGGCTGAATACCGCACTGAGTCAATGCGGTCTTAGCCTCTCTGGTGTCAACACTCTGTCTGATTTTGGATTTTTTTTTTTTTTTCCAAAGTCAGACTTGACACCAGAGAGGCTGAATACCGCACTGAGTCAATGCGGTCTTAGCCTCTCTGGTCTCAACACTCTGTCTGATTTTGGATTTTTTTTTTTTTTTTCAAAGTCAGACTTGACACCAGAGAGGCTGAATACCGCACTGAGTCAATGCGGTCTTAGCCTCTCTGGTGTCAACACTCTGTCTGATTTTGGATTTTTTTTTTTTTTTTCAAAGTCAGACTTGACACCAGAGAGGCTGAATACCGCACTGAGTCAATGCGGTCTTAGCCTCTCTGGTCTCAACACTCTGTCTGATTTTGATTTTTTTTTTTTTTTTCAAAGTCAGACTTGACACCAGAGAGGCTGAATACCGCACTGAGTCAATGCGGTCTTAGCCTCTCTGGTCTCAACACTCTGTCTGATTTTGGATTTTTTTTTTTTTTTTCAAAGTCAGACTTGACACCAGAGAGGCTGAATACCGCACTGAGTCAATGCGGTCTTAGCCTCTCTGGTGTCAACACTCTGTCTGATTTTGGATTTTTTTTTTTTTTTTCAAAGTCAGACTTGACACCAGAGAGGCTGAATACCGCACTGAGTCAATGCGGTCTTAGCCTCTCTGGTGTCAACACTCTGTCTGATTTTGGATTTTTTTTTTTTTTTTTCAAAGTCAGACTTGACACCAGAGAGGCTGAATACCGCACTGAGTCAATGCGGTCTTAGCCTCTCTGGTCTCAACACTCTGTCTGATTTTGGATTTTTTTTTTTTTTTTTCAAAGTCAGACTTGACACCAGAGAGGCTGAATACCGCACTGAGTCAATGCGGTCTTAGCCTCTCTGGTCTCAACACTCTGTCTGATTTTGGATTTTTTTTTTTTTTTTTCCAAAATCAGACTTGACACCAGAGAGGCTGAATACCGCACTGAGTCAATGCGGTCTTAGCCTCTCTGGTGTCAACACTCTGTCTGATTTTGGATTTTTTTTTTTTTTTCCAAAATCAGACTTGACACCAGAGAGGCTGAATACCGCACTGAGTCAATGCGGTCTTAGCCTCTCTGGTGTCAACACTCTGTCTGATTTGGATTTTTTTTTTTTTTCAAAGTCAGACTTGACACCAGAGAGGCTGAATACCGCACTGAGTCAATGCGGTCTTAGCCTCTCTGGTCTCAACACTCTGTCTGATTTGGATTTTTTTTTTTTTTTCAAAGTCAGACTTGACACCAGAGAGGCTGAATACCGCACTGAGTCAATGCGGTCTTAGCCTCTCTGGTGTCAACACTCTGTCTGATTTTGGATTTTTTTTTTTTTTTTTCAAAGTCAGACTTGACACCAGAGAGGCTGAATACCGCACTGAGTCAATGCGGTCTTAGCCTCTCTGGTCTCAACACTCTGTCTGATTTTGGATTTTTTTTTTTTTTTTTTCCAAAATCAGACTTGACACCAGAGAGGCTGAATACCGCACTGAGTCAATGCGGTCTTAGCCTCTCTGGTGTCAACACTCTGTCTGAAAAAATTCCAAAATCAGACAGAGTGTTGACACCAGAGAGGCTAAGACCGCATTGACTCAGTGCAGTATTCAGCCTCTCTGGTGTCAAGTCTGATTTTGGATTTTTTTTTTTTTTTCCAAATCAGACTTGACACCAGAGAGGCTGAATACCGCACTGAGTCAATGCGGTCTTAGCCTCTCTGGTCTCAACACTCGGTCTGATTTTGGATTTTTTTTTTTTTTTTTCCCAAAATCAGACTTGACACCAGAGAGGCTGAATACCGCACTGAGTCAATGCGGTCTTAGCCTCTCTGGTCTCAACACTCTGTCTGATTTTGGATTTTTTTTTTTTTTTTCAAAGTCAGACTTGACACCAGAGAGGCTGAATACCGCACTGAGTCAATGCGGTCTTAGCCTCTCTGGTCTCAACACTCTGTCTGATTTTGGATTTTTTTTTTTTTTTTCAAAGTCAGACTTGACACCAGAGAGGCTGAATACTGCACTGAGTCAATGCGGTCTTAGCCTCTCTGGTGTCAACACTCTGTCTGATTTTGGATTTTTTTTTTTTTTTTCAAAGTCAGACTTGACACCAGAGAGGCTGAATACCGCACTGAGTCAATGCGGTCTTAGCCTCTCTGGTGTCAACACTCTGTCTGATTTTGATTTTTTTTTTTTTTTTTCAAAGTCAGACTTGACACCAGAGAGGCTGAATACCGCACTGAGTCAATGCGGTCTTAGCCTCTCTGGTCTCAACACTCTGTCTGATTTTGGATTTTTTTTTTTTTTTCAAAGTCAGACTTGACACCAGAGAGGCTGAATACCGCACTGAGTCAATGCGGTCTTAGCCTCTCTGGTCTCAACACTCTGTCTGATTTTGGATTTTTTTTTTTTTTTTCAAAGTCAGACTTGACACCAGAGAGGCTGAATACCGCACTGAGTCAATGCGGTCTTAGCCTCTCTGGTGTCAACACTCTGTCTGATTTTGGATTTTTTTTTTTTTTTCCAAAATCAGACTTGACACCAGAGAGGCTGAATACCGCACTGAGTCAATGCGGTCTTAGCCTCTCTGGTCTCAACACTCGGTCTGATTTTGGATTTTTTTTTTTTTTTCCCAAAATCAGACTTGACACCAGAGAGGCTGAATACCGCACTGAGTCAATGCGGTCTTAGCCTCTCTGGTCTCAACACTCTGTCTGATTTTGGATTTTTTTTTTTTTTTTCAAAGTCAGACTTGACACCAGAGAGGCTGAATACCGCACTGAGTCAATGCGGTCTTAGCCTCTCTGGTGTCAACACTCTGTCTGATTTTGGATTTTTTTTTTTTTTTCAAAGTCAGACTTGACACCAGAGAGGCTGAATACCGCACTGAGTCAATGCGGTCTTAGCCTCTCTGGTCTCAACACTCTGTCTGATTTTGGATTTTTTTTTTTTTTTCAAAGTCAGACTTGACACCAGAGAGGGCTGAATACCGCACTGAGTCAATGCGGTCTTAGCCTCTCTGGTCTCAACACTCTGTCTGATTTGGGATTTTTTTTTTTTTTTCAAAGTCAGACTTGACACCAGAGAGGCTGAATACCGCACTGAGTCAATGCGGTCTTAGCCTCTCTGGTGTCAACACTCTGTCTGATTTTGGATTTTTTTTTTTTTTTTCAAGTCAGGACTTGACACCAGAGAGGCTGAATACCGCACTGAGTCAATGCGGTCTTAGCCTCTCTGGTGTCAACACTCTGTCTGATTTTGGATTTTTTTTTTTTTTTTCAAAGTCAGACTTGACACCAGAGAGGCTGAATACCGCACTGAGTCAATGCGGTCTTAGCCTCTCTGGTCTCAACACTCTGTCTGATTTTGGATTTTTTTTTTTTTTTTCAAAGTCAGACTTGACACCAGAGAGGCTGAATACCGCACTGAGTCAATGCGGTCTTAGCCTCTCTGGTCTCAACACTCTGTCTGATTTTGGATTTTTTTTTTTTTTTTTCCAAAATCAGACTTGACACCAGAGAGGCTGAATACCGCACTGAGTCAATGCGGTCTTAGCCTCTCTGGTGTCAACACTCTGTCTGATTTTGGATTTTTTTTTTTTTTTCCAAAATCAGACTTGACACCAGAGAGGCTGAATACCGCACTGAGTCAATGCGGTCTTAGCCTCTCTGGTGTCAACACTCTGTCTGATTTTGGATTTTTTTTTTTTTTTCAAAGTCAGACTTGACACCAGAGAGGCTGAATACCGCACTGAGTCAATGCGGTCTTAGCCTCTCTGGTCTCAACACTCTGTCTGATTTTGGATTTTTTTTTTTTTTTTCAAAGTCAGACTTGACACCAGAGAGGCTGAATACCGCACTGAGTCAATGCGGTCTTAGCCTCTCTGGTGTCAACACTCTGTCTGATTTTGGATTTTTTTTTTTTTTTTCAAAGTCAGACTTGACACCAGAGAGGCTGAATACCGCACTGAGTCAATGCGGTCTTAGCCTCTCTGGTCTCAACACTCTGTCTGATTTTGGATTTTTTTTTTTTTTTTCAAAGTCAGACTTGACACCAGAGAGGCTGAATACCGCACTGAGTCAATGCGGTCTTAGCCTCTCTGGTGTCAACACTCTGTCTGATTTTGGATTTTTTTTTTTTTTTTCAAAGTCAGACTTGACACCAGAGAGGCTGAATACCGCACTGAGTCAATGCGGTCTTAGCCTCTCTGGTCTCAACACTCTGTCTGATTTTGGATTTTTTTTTTTTTTTTCAAAGTCAGACTTGACACCAGAGAGGCTGAATACCGCACTGAGTCAATGCGGTCTTAGCCTCTCTGGTCTCAACACTCTGTCTGATTTTGGATTTTTTTTTTTTTTTTCAAAGTCAGACTTGACACCAGAGAGGCTGAATACCGCACTGAGTCAATGCGGTCTTAGCCTCTCTGGTGTCAACACTCTGTCTGATTTTGGATTTTTTTTTTTTTTTTCAAAGTCAGACTTGACACCAGAGAGGCTGAATACCGCACTGAGTCAATGCGGTCTTAGCCTCTCTGGTGTCAACACTCTGTCTGATTTTGGATTTTTTTTTTTTTTTTCAAAGTCAGACTTGACACCAGAGAGGCTGAATACCGCACTGAGTCAATGCGGTCTTAGCCTCTCTGGTCTCAACACTCTGTCTGATTTTGGATTTTTTTTTTTTTTTTCAAAGTCAGACTTGACACCAGAGAGGCTGAATACCGCACTGAGTCAATGCGGTCTTAGCCTCTCTGGTCTCAACACTCTGTCTGATTTTGGATTTTTTTTTTTTTTTTTCCAAAATCAGACTTGACACCAGAGAGGCTGAATACCGCACTGAGTCAATGCGGTCTTAGCCTCTCTGGTGTCAACACTCTGTCTGATTTTGGATTTTTTTTTTTTTTTCCAAAATCAGACTTGACACCAGAGAGGCTGAATACCGCACTCAGTCAATGCGGTCTTAGCCTCTCTGGTGTCAACACTCTGTCTGATTTTGGATTTTTTTTTTTTTTTCAAAGTCAGACTTGACACCAGAGAGGCTGAATACCGCACTGAGTCAATGCGGTCTTAGCCTCTCTGGTCTCAACACTCTGTCTGATTTTGGATTTTTTTTTTTTTTTCAAAGTCAGACTTGACACCAGAGAGGCTGAATACCGCACTGAGTCAATGCGGTCTTAGCCTCTCTGGTGTCAACACTCTGTCTGATTTTGGATTTTTTTTTTTTTTTTCAAAGTCAGACTTGACACCAGAGAGGCTGAATACCGCACTGAGTCAATGCGGTCTTAGCCTCTCTGGTCTCAACACTCTGTCTGATTTTGGATTTTTTTTTTTTTTTTTCCAAAATCAGACTTGACACCAGAGAGGCTGAATACCGCACTGAGTCAATGCGGTCTTAGCCTCTCTGGTGTCAACACTCTGTCTGAAAAAAATCCAAAATCAGACAGAGTGTTGACACCAGAGAGGCTAAGACCGCATTGACTCAGTGCAGTATTCAGCCTCTCTGGTGTCAAGTCTGATTTTGGATTTTTTTTTTTTTTTCCAAAATCAGACTTGACACCAGAGAGGCTGAATACCGCACTGAGTCAATGCGGTCTTAGCCTCTCTGGTCTCAACACTCGGTCTGATTTTGGATTTTTTTTTTTTTTTCCCAAAATCAGACTTGACACCAGAGAGGCTGAATACCGCACTGAGTCAATGCGGTCTTAGCCTCTCTGGTCTCAACACTCTGTCTGATTTTGGATTTTTTTTTTTTTTTCCAAAATCAGACTTGACACCAGAGAGGCTGAATACCGCACTGAGTCAATGCGGTCTTAGCCTCTCTGGTCTCAACACTCTGTCTGATTTTGGATTTTTTTTTTTTTTTTTCCAAAATCAGACTTGACACCAGAGAGGCTGAATACCGCACTGAGTCAATGCGGTCTTAGCCTCTCTGGTCTCAACACTCTGTCTGATTTTGGATTTTTTTTTTTTTTTTCAAAGTCAGACTTGACACCAGAGAGGCTGAATACCGCACTGAGTCAATGCGGTCTTAGCCTCTCTGGTGTCAACACTCTGTCTGATTTTGGATTTTTTTTTTTTTTTTCAAAGTCAGACTTGACACCAGAGAGGCTGAATACCGCACTGAGTCAATGCGGTCTTAGCCTCTCTGGTCTCAACACTCTGTCTGATTTTGGATTTTTTTTTTTTTTTCAAAGTCAGACTTGACACCAGAGAGGCTGAATACCGCACTGAGTCAATGCGGTCTTAGCCTCTCTGGTCTCAACACTCTGTCTGATTTTGGATTTTTTTTTTTTTTTTCAAAGTCAGACTTGACACCAGAGAGGCTGAATACCGCACTGAGTCAATGCGGTCTTAGCCTCTCTGGTCTCAACACTCTGTCTGATTTTGGATTTTTTTTTTTTTTTTCCAAAATCAGACTTGACACCAGAGAGGCTGAATACCGCACTGAGTCAATGCGGTCTTAGCCTCTCTGGTGTCAACACTCTGTCTGATTTTGGATTTTTTTTTTTTTTCCAAAATCAGACTTGACACCAGAGAGGCTGAATACCGCACTGAGTCAATGCGGTCTTAGCCTCTCTGGTCTCAACACTCGGTCTGATTTTGGATTTTTTTTTTTTTTTTCCCAAAATCAGACTTGACACCAGAGAGGCTGAATACCGCACTGAGTCAATGCGGTCTTAGCCTCTCTGGTCTCAACACTCTGTCTGATTTTGGATTTTTTTTTTTTTTTCAAAGTCAGACTTGACACCAGAGAGGCTGAATACCGCACTGAGTCAATGCGGTCTTAGCCTCTCTGGTCTCAACACTCTGTCTGATTTTGGATTTTTTTTTTTTTTTCAAAGTCAGACTTGACACCAGAGAGGCTGAATACTGCACTGAGTCAATGCGGTCTTAGCCTCTCTGGTGTCAACACTCTGTCTGATTTTGGATTTTTTTTTTTTTTTCAAAGTCAGACTTGACACCAGAGAGGCTGAATACCGCACTGAGTCAATGCGGTCTTAGCCTCTCTGGTCTCAACACTCTGTCTGATTTTGGATTTTTTTTTTTTTTTTCAAAGTCAGACTTGACACCAGAGAGGCTGAATACCGCACTGAGTCAATGCGGTCTTAGCCTCTCTGGTGTCAACACTCTGTCTGATTTTGGATTTTTTTTTTTTTTCCAAAATCAGACTTGACACCAGAGAGGCTGAATACCGCACTGAGTCAATGCGGTCTTAGCCTCTCTGGTCTCAACACTCGGTCTGATTTTGGATTTTTTTTTTTTTTTCCCAAAATCAGACTTGACACCAGAGAGGCTGAATACCGCACTGAGTCAATGCGGTCTTAGCCTCTCTGGTCTCAACACTCTGTCTGATTTTGGATTTTTTTTTTTTTTTTCAAAGTCAGACTTGACACCAGAGAGGCTGAATACCGCACTGAGTCAATGCGGTCTTAGCCTCTCTGGTGTCAACACTCTGTCTGATTTTGGATTTTTTTTTTTTTTTTCAAAGTCAGACTTGACACCAGAGAGGCTGAATACCGCACTGAGTCAATGCGGTCTTAGCCTCTCTGGTCTCAACACTCTGTCTGATTTTGGATTTTTTTTTTTTTTTTCAAAGTCAGACTTGACACCAGAGAGGCTGAATACCGCACTGAGTCAATGCGGTCTTAGCCTCTCTGGTCTCAACACTCTGTCTGATTTGGGATTTTTTTTTTTTTTTTTCAAAGTCAGACTTGACACCAGAGAGGCTGAATACCGCACTGAGTCAATGCGGTCTTAGCCTCTCTGGTGTCAACACTCTGTCTGATTTTGGATTTTTTTTTTTTTTTTCCAAAGTCAGACTTGACACCAGAGAGGCTGAATACCGCACTGAGTCAATGCGGTCTTAGCCTCTCTGGTGTCAACACTCTGTCTGATTTTGGATTTTTTTTTTTTTTTTCAAAGTCAGACTTGACACCAGAGAGGCTGAATACCGCACTGAGTCAATGCGGTCTTAGCCTCTCTGGTCTCAACACTCTGTCTGATTTTGGATTTTTTTTTTTTTTTTCAAAGTCAGACTTGACACCAGAGAGGCTGAATACCGCACTGAGTCAATGCGGTCTTAGCCTCTCTGGTCTCAACACTCTGTCTGATTTTGGATTTTTTTTTTTTTTTTTCCAAAATCAGACTTGACACCAGAGAGGCTGAATACCGCACTGAGTCAATGCGGTCTTAGCCTCTCTGGTGTCAACACTCTGTCTGATTTTGGATTTTTTTTTTTTTTCCAAAATCAGACTTGACACCAGAGAGGCTGAATACCGCACTGAGTCAATGCGGTCTTAGCCTCTCTGGTGTCAACACTCTGTCTGATTTTGGATTTTTTTTTTTTTTTCAAAGTCAGACTTGACACCAGAGAGGCTGAATACCGCACTGAGTCAATGCGGTCTTAGCCTCTCTGGTCTCAACACTCTGTCTGATTTTGGATTTTTTTTTTTTTTTTCAAAGTCAGACTTGACACCAGAGAGGCTGAATACCGCACTGAGTCAATGCGGTCTTAGCCTCTCTGGTGTCAACACTCTGTCTGATTTTGGATTTTTTTTTTTTTTTTCAAAGTCAGACTTGACACCAGAGAGGCTGAATACCGCACTGAGTCAATGCGGTCTTAGCCTCTCTGGTCTCAACACTCTGTCTGATTTTGGATTTTTTTTTTTTTTTTCAAAGTCAGACTTGACACCAGAGAGGCTGAATACCGCACTGAGTCAATGCGGTCTTAGCCTCTCTGGTGTCAACACTCTGTCTGATTTTGGATTTTTTTTTTTTTTTTCAAAGTCAGACTTGACACCAGAGAGGCTGAATACCGCACTGAGTCAATGCGGTCTTAGCCTCTCTGGTCTCAACACTCTGTCTGATTTTGGATTTTTTTTTTTTTTTTCAAAGTCAGACTTGACACCAGAGAGGCTGAATACCGCACTGAGTCAATGCGGTCTTAGCCTCTCTGGTCTCAACACTCTGTCTGATTTTGGATTTTTTTTTTTTTTTTCAAAGTCAGACTTGACACCAGAGAGGCTGAATACCGCACTGAGTCAATGCGGTCTTAGCCTCTCTGGTGTCAACACTCTGTCTGATTTTGGATTTTTTTTTTTTTTTTCAAAGTCAGACTTGACACCAGAGAGGCTGAATACCGCACTGAGTCAATGCGGTCTTAGCCTCTCTGGTGTCAACACTCTGTCTGATTTTGGATTTTTTTTTTTTTTTTCAAAGTCAGACTTGACACCAGAGAGGCTGAATACCGCACTGAGTCAATGCGGTCTTAGCCTCTCTGGTCTCAACACTCTGTCTGATTTTGGATTTTTTTTTTTTTTTTCAAAGTCAGACTTGACACCAGAGAGGCTGAATACCGCACTGAGTCAATGCGGTCTTAGCCTCTCTGGTCTCAACACTCTGTCTGATTTTGGATTTTTTTTTTTTTTTTTCCAAAATCAGACTTGACACCAGAGAGGCTGAATACCGCACTGAGTCAATGCGGTCTTAGCCTCTCTGGTGTCAACACTCTGTCTGATTTTGGATTTTTTTTTTTTTTCCAAAATCAGACTTGACACCAGAGAGGCTGAATACCGCACTGAGTCAATGCGGTCTTAGCCTCTCTGGTGTCAACACTCTGTCTGATTTTGGATTTTTTTTTTTTTTTCAAAGTCAGACTTGACACCAGAGAGGCTGAATACCGCACTGAGTCAATGCGGTCTTAGCCTCTCTGGTCTCAACACTCTGTCTGATTTTGGATTTTTTTTTTTTTTTCAAAGTCAGACTTGACACCAGAGAGGCTGAATACCGCACTGAGTCAATGCGGTCTTAGCCTCTCTGGTGTCAACACTCTGTCTGATTTTGGATTTTTTTTTTTTTTTTCAAAGTCAGACTTGACACCAGAGAGGCTGAATACCGCACTGAGTCAATGCGGTCTTAGCCTCTCTGGTCTCAACACTCTGTCTGATTTTGGATTTTTTTTTTTTTTTTTTCCAAAATCAGACTTGACACCAGAGAGGCTGAATACCGCACTGAGTCAATGCGGTCTTAGCCTCTCTGGTGTCAACACTCTGTCTGAAAAAAATCCAAAATCAGACAGAGTGTTGACACCAGAGAGGCTAAGACCGCATTGACTCAGTGCAGTATTCAGCCTCTCTGGTGTCAAGTCTGATTTTGGATTTTTTTTTTTTTTTCCAAAATCAGACTTGACACCAGAGAGGCTGAATACCGCACTGAGTCAATGCGGTCTTAGCCTCTCTGGTCTCAACACTCGGTCTGATTTTGGATTTTTTTTTTTTTTTCCCAAAATCAGACTTGACACCAGAGAGGCTGAATACCGCACTGAGTCAATGCGGTCTTAGCCTCTCTGGTCTCAACACTCTGTCTGATTTTGGATTTTTTTTTTTTTTTTCAAAGTCAGACTTGACACCAGAGAGGCTGAATACCGCACTGAGTCAATGCGGTCTTAGCCTCTCTGGTCTCAACACTCTGTCTGATTTTGGATTTTTTTTTTTTTTTTCAAAGTCAGACTTGACACCAGAGAGGCTGAATACTGCACTGAGTCAATGCGGTCTTAGCCTCTCTGGTGTCAACACTCTGTCTGATTTTGGATTTTTTTTTTTTTTTTCAAAGTCAGACTTGACACCAGAGAGGCTGAATACCGCACTGAGTCAATGCGGTCTTAGCCTCTCTGGTGTCAACACTCTGTCTGATTTTGGATTTTTTTTTTTTTTTTCAAAGTCAGACTTGACACCAGAGAGGCTGAATACCGCACTGAGTCAATGCGGTCTTAGCCTCTCTGGTCTCAACACTCTGTCTGATTTTGGATTTTTTTTTTTTTTTTCAAAGTCAGACTTGACACCAGAGAGGCTGAATACCGCACTGAGTCAATGCGGTCTTAGCCTCTCTGGTCTCAACACTCTGTCTGATTTTGGATTTTTTTTTTTTTTTTCAAAGTCAGACTTGACACCAGAGAGGCTGAATACCGCACTGAGTCAATGCGGTCTTAGCCTCTCTGGTGTCAACACTCTGTCTGATTTTGGATTTTTTTTTTTTTTTTCAAAGTCAGACTTGACACCAGAGAGGCTGAATACCGCACTGAGTCAATGCGGTCTTAGCCTCTCTGGTCTCAACACTCTGTCTGATTTTGGATTTTTTTTTTTTTTTTTCCAAAATCAGACTTGACACCAGAGAGGCTGAATACCGCACTGAGTCAATGCGGTCTTAGCCTCTCTGGTGTCAACACTCTGTCTGATTTTGGATTTTTTTTTTTTTTTTCAAAGTCAGACTTGACACCAGAGAGGCTGAATACCGCACTGAGTCAATGCGGTCTTAGCCTCTCTGGTCTCAACACTCTGTCTGATTTTGGATTTTTTTTTTTTTTTTTCCAAAATCAGACTTGACACCAGAGAGGCTGAATACCGCACTGAGTCAATGCGGTCTTAGCCTCTCTGGTGTCAACACTCTGTCTGATTTTGGATTTTTTTTTTTTTTTCCAAAATCAGACTTGACACCAGAGAGGCTGAATACCGCACTGAGTCAATGCGGTCTTAGCCTCTCTGGTCTCAACACTCGGTCTGATTTTGGATTTTTTTTTTTTTTTTCCCAAAATCAGACTTGACACCAGAGAGGCTGAATACCGCACTGAGTCAATGCGGTCTTAGCCTCTCTGGTCTCAACACTCTGTCTGATTTTGGATTTTTTTTTTTTTTTTCAAAGTCAGACTTGACACCAGAGAGGCTGAATACCGCACTGAGTCAATGCGGTCTTAGCCTCTCTGGTGTCAACACTCTGTCTGATTTTGGATTTTTTTTTTTTTTTTCAAAGTCAGACTTGACACCAGAGAGGCTGAATACCGCACTGAGTCAATGCGGTCTTAGCCTCTCTGGTGTCAACACTCTGTCTGATTTTGGATTTTTTTTTTTTTTTTCAAAGTCAGACTTGACACCAGAGAGGCTGAATACCGCACTGAGTCAATGCGGTCTTAGCCTCTCTGGTCTCAACACTCTGTCTGATTTTGGATTTTTTTTTTTTTTTTCAAAGTCAGACTTGACACCAGAGAGGCTGAATACCGCACTGAGTCAATGCGGTCTTAGCCTCTCTGGTCTCAACACTCTGTCTGATTTTGGATTTTTTTTTTTTTTTTTCCAAAATCAGACTTGACACCAGAGAGGCTGAATACCGCACTGAGTCAATGCGGTCTTAGCCTCTCTGGTGTCAACACTCTGTCTGATTTTGGATTTTTTTTTTTTTTTCCAAAATCAGACTTGACACCAGAGAGGCTGAATACCGCACTGAGTCAATGCGGTCTTAGCCTCTCTGGTGTCAACACTCTGTCTGATTTTGGATTTTTTTTTTTTTTTCAAAGTCAGACTTGACACCAGAGAGGCTGAATACCGCACTGAGTCAATGCGGTCTTAGCCTCTCTGGTCTCAACACTCTGTCTGATTTTGGATTTTTTTTTTTTTTTCAAAGTCAGACTTGACACCAGAGAGGCTGAATACCGCACTGAGTCAATGCGGTCTTAGCCTCTCTGGTGTCAACACTCTGTCTGATTTTGGATTTTTTTTTTTTTTTTCAAAGTCAGACTTGACACCAGAGAGGCTGAATACCGCACTGAGTCAATGCTGTCTTAGCCTCTCTGGTCTCAACACTCTGTCTGATTTTGGATTTTTTTTTTTTTTTTTTCCAAAATCAGACTTGACACCAGAGAGGCTGAATACCGCACTGAGTCAATGCGGTCTTAGCCTCTCTGGTGTCAACACTCTGTCTGAAAAAAATCCAAAATCAGACAGAGTGTTGACACCAGAGAGGCTAAGACCGCATTGACTCAGTGCAGTATTCAGCCTCTCTGGTGTCAAGTCTGATTTTGGATTTTTTTTTTTTTTTTCCAAAATCAGACTTGACACCAGAGAGGCTGAATACCGCACTGAGTCAATGCGGTCTTAGCCTCTCTGGTCTCAACACTCGGTCTGATTTTGGATTTTTTTTTTTTTTTCCCAAAATCAGACTTGACACCAGAGAGGCTGAATACCGCACTGAGTCAATGCGGTCTTAGCCTCTCTGGTCTCAACACTCTGTCTGATTTTGGATTTTTTTTTTTTTTTTCAAAGTCAGACTTGACACCAGAGAGGCTGAATACCGCACTGAGTCAATGCGGTCTTAGCCTCTCTGGTCTCAACACTCTGTCTGATTTTGGATTTTTTTTTTTTTTTTCAAAGTCAGACTTGACACCAGAGAGGCTGAATACTGCACTGAGTCAATGCGGTCTTAGCCTCTCTGGTGTCAACACTCTGTCTGATTTTGGATTTTTTTTTTTTTTTTCAAAGTCAGACTTGACACCAGAGAGGCTGAATACCGCACTGAGTCAATGCGGTCTTAGCCTCTCTGGTGTCAACACTCTGTCTGATTTTGGATTTTTTTTTTTTTTTTCAAAGTCAGACTTGACACCAGAGAGGCTGAATACCACACTGAGTCAATGCGGTCTTAGCCTCTCTGGTCTCAACACTCTGTCTGATTTTGGATTTTTTTTTTTTTTTTCAAAGTCAGACTTGACACCAGAGAGGCTGAATACCGCACTGAGTCAATGCGGTCTTAGCCTCTCTGGTCTCAACACTCTGTCTGATTTTGGATTTTTTTTTTTTTTTTCAAAGTCAGACTTGACACCAGAGAGGCTGAATACCGCACTGAGTCAATGCGGTCTTAGCCTCTCTGGTGTCAACACTCTGTCTGATTTTGGATTTTTTTTTTTTTTTTCAAAGTCAGACTTGACACCAGAGAGGCTGAATACCGCACTGAGTCAATGCGGTCTTAGCCTCTCTGGTCTCAACACTCTGTCTGATTTTGGATTTTTTTTTTTTTTTTTCCAAAATCAGACTTGACACCAGAGAGGCTGAATACCGCACTGAGTCAATGCGGTCTTAGCCTCTCTGGTGTCAACACTCTGTCTGATTTTGGATTTTTTTTTTTTTTTTCAAAGTCAGACTTGACACCAGAGAGGCTGAATACCGCACTGAGTCAATGCGGTCTTAGCCTCTCTGGTCTCAACACTCTGTCTGATTTTGGATTTTTTTTTTTTTTTTTCCAAAATCAGACTTGATACCAGAGAGGCTGAATACCGCACTGAGTCAATGCGGTCTTAGCCTCTCTGGTGTCAACACTCTGTCTGATTTTGGATTTTTTTTTTTTTCCAAAATCAGACTTGACACCAGAGAGGCTGAATACCGCACTGAGTCAATGCGGTCTTAGCCTCTCTGGTCTCAACACTCGGTCTGATTTTGGATTTTTTTTTTTTTTTTCCCAAAATCAGACTTGACACCAGAGAGGCTGAATACCGCACTGAGTCAATGCGGTCTTAGCCTCTCTGGTCTCAACACTCTGTCTGATTTTGGATTTTTTTTTTTTTTTTCAAAGTCAGACTTGACACCAGAGAGGCTGAATACCGCACTGAGTCAATGCGGTCTTAGCCTCTCTGGTCTCAACACTCTGTCTGATTTTGGATTTTTTTTTTTTTTTTCAAAGTCAGACTTGACACCAGAGAGGCTGAATACCGCACTGAGTCAATGCGGTCTTAGCCTCTCTGGTCTCAACACTCGGTCTGATTTTGGATTTTTTTTTTTTTTTCCCAAAATCAGACTTGACACCAGAGAGGCTGAATACCGCACTGAGTCAATGCGGTCTTAGCCTCTCTGGTCTCAACACTCTGTCTGATTTTGGATTTTTTTTTTTTTTTTCAAAGTCAGACTTGACACCAGAGAGGCTGAATACCGCACTGAGTCAATGCGGTCTTAGCCTCTCTGGTCTCAACACTCTGTCTGATTTTGGATTTTTTTTTTTTTTTTCAAAGTCAGACTTGACACCAGAGAGGCTGAATACTGCACTGAGTCAATGCGGTCTTAGCCTCTCTGGTGTCAACACTCTGTCTGATTTTGGATTTTTTTTTTTTTTTTCAAAGTCAGACTTGACACCAGAGAGGCTGAATACCGCACTGAGTCAATGCGGTCTTAGCCTCTCTGGTGTCAACACTCTGTCTGATTTTGGATTTTTTTTTTTTTTTTCAAAGTCAGACTTGACACCAGAGAGGCTGAATACCGCACTGAGTCAATGCGGTCTTAGCCTCTCTGGTCTCAACACTCTGTCTGATTTTGGATTTTTTTTTTTTTTCCAAAATCAGACTTGACACCAGAGAGGCTGAATACCGCACTGAGTCAATGCGGTCTTAGCCTCTCTGGTCTCAACACTCGGTCTGATTTTGGATTTTTTTTTTTTTTTCCCAAAATCAGACTTGACACCAGAGAGGCTGAATACCGCACTGAGTCAATGCGGTCTTAGCCTCTCTGGTCTCAACACTCTGTCTGATTTTGGATTTTTTTTTTTTTTTTTCCAAAATCAGACTTGACACCAGAGAGGCTGAATACCGCACTGAGTCAATGCGGTCTTAGCCTCTCTGGTGTCAACACTCTGTCTGATTTTGGATTTTTTTTTTTTTTTCCAAAATCAGACTTGACACCAGAGAGGCTGAATACCGCACTGAGTCAATGCGGTCTTAGCCTCTCTTGTCTCAACACTCGGTCTGATTTTGGATTTTTTTTTTTTTTTTTCCCAAAATCAGACTTGACACCAGAGAGGCTGAATACCGCACTGAGTCAATGCGGTCTTAGCCTCTCTGGTCTCAACACTCTGTCTGATTTTGGATTTTTTTTTTTTTTTCAAAGTCAGACTTGACACCAGAGAGGCTGAATACCGCACTGAGTCAATGCGGTCTTAGCCTCTCTGGTCTCAACACTCTGTCTGATTTTGGATTTTTTTTTTTTTTTTCAAAGTCAGACTTGACACCAGAGAGGCTGAATACCGCACTGAGTCAATGCGGTCTTAGCCTCTCTGGTGTCAACACTCTGTCTGATTTTGGATTTTTTTTTTTTTTTTCAAAGTCAGACTTGACACCAGAGAGGCTGAATACCGCACTGAGTCAATGCGGTCTTAGCCTCTCTGGTCTCAACACTCTGTCTGATTTTGGATTTTTTTTTTTTTTTTCAAAGTCAGACTTGACACCAGAGAGGCTGAATACCGCACTGAGTCAATGCGGTCTTAGCCTCTCTGGTCTCAACACTCTGTCTGATTTTGGATTTTTTTTTTTTTTTTTCCAAAATCAGACTTGACACCAGAGAGGCTGAATACCGCACTGAGTCAATGCGGTCTTAGCCTCTCTGGTGTCAACACTCTGTCTGATTTTGGATTTTTTTTTTTTTTCCAAAATCAGACTTGACACCAGAGAGGCTGAATACCGCACTGAGTCAATGCGGTCTTAGCCTCTCTGGTGTCAACACTCTGTCTGATTTTGGATTTTTTTTTTTTTTTCAAAGTCAGACTTGACACCAGAGAGGCTGAATACCGCACTGAGTCAATGCGGTCTTAGCCTCTCTGGTCTCAACACTCTGTCTGATTTTGGATTTTTTTTTTTTTTTCAAAGTCAGACTTGACACCAGAGAGGCTGAATACCGCACTGAGTCAATGCGGTCTTAGCCTCTCTGGTGTCAACACTCTGTCTGATTTTGGATTTTTTTTTTTTTTTTCAAAGTCAGACTTGACACCAGAGAGGCTGAATACCGCACTGAGTCAATGCGGTCTTAGCCTCTCTGGTCTCAACACTCTGTCTGATTTTGGATTTTTTTTTTTTTTTTTTCCAAAATCAGACTTGACACCAGAGAGGCTGAATACCGCACTGAGTCAATGCGGTCTTAGCCTCTCTGGTGTCAACACTCTGTCTGAAAAAAATCCAAAATCAGACAGAGTGTTGACACCAGAGAGGCTAAGACCGCATTGACTCAGTGCAGTATTCAGCCTCTCTGGTGTCAAGTCTGATTTTGGATTTTTTTTTTTTTTTCCAAAATCAGACTTGACACCAGAGAGGCTGAATACCGCACTGAGTCAATGCGGTCTTAGCCTCTCTGGTCTCAACACTCGGTCTGATTTTGGATTTTTTTTTTTTTTTCCCAAAATCAGACTTGACACCAGAGAGGCTGAATACCGCACTGAGTCAATGCGGTCTTAGCCTCTCTGGTCTCAACACTCTGTCTGATTTTGGATTTTTTTTTTTTTTTTCAAAGTCAGACTTGACACCAGAGAGGCTGAATACCGCACTGAGTCAATGCGGTCTTAGCCTCTCTGGTCTCAACACTCTGTCTGATTTTGGATTTTTTTTTTTTTTTTCAAAGTCAGACTTGACACCAGAGAGGCTGAATACTGCACTGAGTCAATGCGGTCTTAGCCTCTCTGGTGTCAACACTCTGTCTGATTTTGGATTTTTTTTTTTTTTTTCAAAGTCAGACTTGACACCAGAGAGGCTGAATACCGCACTGAGTCAATGCGGTCTTAGCCTCTCTGGTGTCAACACTCTGTCTGATTTTGGATTTTTTTTTTTTTTTTCAAAGTCAGACTTGACACCAGAGAGGCTGAATACCGCACTGAGTCAATGCGGTCTTAGCCTCTCTGGTCTCAACACTCTGTCTGATTTTGGATTTTTTTTTTTTTTTTCAAAGTCAGACTTGACACCAGAGAGGCTGAATACCGCACTGAGTCAATGCGGTCTTAGCCTCTCTGGTCTCAACACTCTGTCTGATTTTGGATTTTTTTTTTTTTTTTTCAAAGTCAGACTTGACACCAGAGAGGCTGAATACCGCACTGAGTCAATGCGGTCTTAGCCTCTCTGGTGTCAACACTCTGTCTGATTTTGGATTTTTTTTTTTTTTTTCAAAGTCAGACTTGACACCAGAGAGGCTGAATACCGCACTGAGTCAATGCGGTCTTAGCCTCTCTGGTCTCAACACTCTGTCTGATTTTGGATTTTTTTTTTTTTTTTTCCAAAATCAGACTTGACACCAGAGAGGCTGAATACCGCACTGAGTCAATGCGGTCTTAGCCTCTCTGGTGTCAACACTCTGTCTGATTTTGGATTTTTTTTTTTTTTTTCAAAGTCAGACTTGACACCAGAGAGGCTGAATACCGCACTGAGTCAATGCGGTCTTAGCCTCTCTGGTCTCAACACTCTGTCTGATTTTGGATTTTTTTTTTTTTTTTTCCAAAATCAGACTTGACACCAGAGAGGCTGAATACCGCACTGAGTCAATGCGGTCTTAGCCTCTCTGGTGTCAACACTCTGTCTGATTTTGGATTTTTTTTTTTTTTCCAAAATCAGACTTGACACCAGAGAGGCTGAATACCGCACTGAGTCAATGCGGTCTTAGCCTCTCTGGTCTCAACACTCGGTCTGATTTTGGATTTTTTTTTTTTTTTCCCAAAATCAGACTTGACACCAGAGAGGCTGAATACCGCACTGAGTCAATGCGGTCTTAGCCTCTCTGGTCTCAACACTCTGTCTGATTTTGGATTTTTTTTTTTTTTTTCAAAGTCAGACTTGACACCAGAGAGGCTGAATACCGCACTGAGTCAATGCGGTCTTAGCCTCTCTGGTGTCAACACTCTGTCTGATTTTGGATTTTTTTTTTTTTTTTCAAAGTCAGACTTGACACCAGAGAGGCTGAATACCGCACTGAGTCAATGCGGTCTTAGCCTCTCTGGTGTCAACACTCTGTCTGATTTTGGATTTTTTTTTTTTTTTTCAAAGTCAGACTTGACACCAGAGAGGCTGAATACCGCACTGAGTCAATGCGGTCTTAGCCTCTCTGGTCTCAACACTCTGTCTGATTTTGGATTTTTTTTTTTTTTTTCAAAGTCAGACTTGACACCAGAGAGGCTGAATACCGCACTGAGTCAATGCGGTCTTAGCCTCTCTGGTCTCAACACTCTGTCTGATTTTGGATTTTTTTTTTTTTTTTTCCAAAATCAGACTTGACACCAGAGAGGCTGAATACCGCACTGAGTCAATGCGGTCTTAGCCTCTCTGGTGTCAACACTCTGTCTGATTTTGGATTTTTTTTTTTTTTCCAAAATCAGACTTGACACCAGAGAGGCTGAATACCGCACTGAGTCAATGCGGTCTTAGCCTCTCTGGTGTCAACACTCTGTCTGATTTTGGATTTTTTTTTTTTTTTCAAAGTCAGACTTGACACCAGAGAGGCTGAATACCGCACTGAGTCAATGCGGTCTTAGCCTCTCTGGTCTCAACACTCTGTCTGATTTTGGATTTTTTTTTTTTTTTCAAAGTCAGACTTGACACCAGAGAGGCTGAATACCGCACTGAGTCAATGCGGTCTTAGCCTCTCTGGTGTCAACACTCTGTCTGATTTTGGATTTTTTTTTTTTTTTTCAAAGTCAGACTTGACACCAGAGAGGCTGAATACCGCACTGAGTCAATGCGCTCTTAGCCTCTCTGGTCTCAACACTCTGTCTGATTTTGGATTTTTTTTTTTTTTTTTTCCAAAATCAGACTTGACACCAGAGAGGCTGAATACCGCACTGAGTCAATGCGGTCTTAGCCTCTCTGGTGTCAACACTCTGTCTGAAAAAAATCCAAAATCAGACAGAGTGTTGACACCAGAGAGGCTAAGACCGCATTGACTCAGTGCAGTATTCAGCCTCTCTGGTGTCAAGTCTGATTTTGGATTTTTTTTTTTTTTTCCAAAATCAGACTTGACACCAGAGAGGCTGAATACCGCACTGAGTCAATGCGGTCTTAGCCTCTCTGGTCTCAACACTCGGTCTGATTTTGGATTTTTTTTTTTTTTTCCCAAAATCAGACTTGACACCAGAGAGGCTGAATACCGCACTGAGTCAATGCGGTCTTAGCCTCTCTGGTCTCAACACTCTGTCTGATTTTGGATTTTTTTTTTTTTTTTCAAAGTCAGACTTGACACCAGAGAGGCTGAATACCGCACTGAGTCAATGCGGTCTTAGCCTCTCTGGTCTCAACACTCTGTCTGATTTTGGATTTTTTTTTTTTTTTTCAAAGTCAGACTTGACACCAGAGAGGCTGAATACTGCACTGAGTCAATGCGGTCTTAGCCTCTCTGGTGTCAACACTCTGTCTGATTTTGGATTTTTTTTTTTTTTTTCAAAGTCAGACTTGACACCAGAGAGGCTGAATACCGCACTGAGTCAATGCGGTCTTAGCCTCTCTGGTGTCAACACTCTGTCTGATTTTGGATTATTATTTTTTTTTTCAAAGTCAGACTTGACACCAGAGAGGCTGAATACCACACTGAGTCAATGCGGTCTTAGCCTCTCTGGTCTCAACACTCTGTCTGATTTTGGATTTTTTTTTTTTTTTTCAAAGTCAGACTTGACACCAGAGAGGCTGAATACCGCACTGAGTCAATGCGGTCTTAGCCTCTCTGGTCTCAACACTCTGTCTGATTTTGGATTTTTTTTTTTTTTTTCAAAGTCAGACTTGACACCAGAGAGGCTGAATACCGCACTGAGTCAATGCGGTCTTAGCCTCTCTGGTGTCAACACTCTGTCTGATTTTGGATTTTTTTTTTTTTTTTCAAAGTCAGACTTGACACCAGAGAGGCTGAATACCGCACTGAGTCAATGCGGTCTTAGCCTCTCTGGTCTCAACACTCTGTCTGATTTTGGATTTTTTTTTTTTTTTTTCCAAAATCAGACTTGACACCAGAGAGGCTGAATACCGCACTGAGTCAATGCGGTCTTAGCCTCTCTGGTGTCAACACTCTGTCTGATTTTGGATTTTTTTTTTTTTTTTCAAAGTCAGACTTGACACCAGAGAGGCTGAATACCGCACTGAGTCAATGCGGTCTTAGCCTCTCTGGTCTCAACACTCTGTCTGATTTTGGATTTTTTTTTTTTTTTTTCCAAAATCAGACTTGACACCAGAGAGGCTGAATACCGCACTGAGTCAATGCGGTCTTAGCCTCTCTGGTGTCAACACTCTGTCTGATTTTGGATTTTTTTTTTTTTCCAAAATCAGACTTGACACCAGAGAGGCTGAATACCGCACTGAGTCAATGCGGTCTTAGCCTCTCTGGTCTCAACACTCGGTCTGATTTTGGATTTTTTTTTTTTTTTCCCAAAATCAGACTTGACACCAGAGAGGCTGAATACCGCACTGAGTCAATGCGGTCTTAGCCTCTCTGGTCTCAACACTCTGTCTGATTTTGGATTTTTTTTTTTTTTTTCAAAGTCAGACTTGACACCAGAGAGGCTGAATACCGCACTGAGTCAATGCGGTCTTAGCCTCTCTGGTCTCAACACTCTGTCTGATTTTGGATTTTTTTTTTTTTTTTCAAAGTCAGACTTGACACCAGAGAGGCTGAATACCGCACTGAGTCAATGCGGTCTTAGCCTCTCTGGTCTCAACACTCGGTCTGATTTTGGATTTTTTTTTTTTTTTCCCAAAATCAGACTTGACACCAGAGAGGCTGAATACCGCACTGAGTCAATGCGGTCTTAGCCTCTCTGGTCTCAACACTCTGTCTGATTTTGGATTTTTTTTTTTTTTTTCAAAGTCAGACTTGACACCAGAGAGGCTGAATACTGCACTGAGTCAATGCGGTCTTAGCCTCTCTGGTGTCAACACTCTGTCTGATTTTGGATTTTTTTTTTTTTTTTCAAAGTCAGACTTGACACCAGAGAGGCTGAATACCGCACTGAGTCAATGCGGTCTTAGCCTCTCTGGTGTCAACACTCTGTCTGATTTTGGATTATTTTTTTTTTTTTCAAAGTCAGACTTGACACCAGAGAGGCTGAATACCACACTGAGTCAATGCGGTCTTAGCCTCTCTGGTCTCAACACTCTGTCTGATTTTGGATTTTTTTTTTTTTTTTCAAAGTCAGACTTGACACCAGAGAGGCTGAATACCGCACTGAGTCAATGCGGTCTTAGCCTCTCTGGTGTCAACACTCTGTCTGATTTTGGATTTTTTTTTTTTTTTTCAAAGTCAGACTTGACACCAGAGAGGCTGAATACCGCACTGAGTCAATGCGGTCTTAGCCTCTCTGGTCTCAACACTCTGTCTGATTTTGGATTTTTTTTTTTTTTTTCAAAGTCAGACTTGACACCAGAGAGGCTGAATACCGCACTGAGTCAATGCGGTCTTAGCCTCTCTGGTCTCAACACTCTGTCTGATTTTGGATTTTTTTTTTTTTTTTCAAAGTCAGACTTGACACCAGAGAGGCTGAATACCGCACTGAGTCAATGCGGTCTTAGCCTCTCTGGTGTCAACACTCTGTCTGATTTTGGATTTTTTTTTTTTTTTTCAAAGTCAGACTTGACACCAGAGAGGCTGAATACCGCACTGAGTCAATGCGGTCTTAGCCTCTCTGGTCTCAACACTCTGTCTGATTTTGGATTTTTTTTTTTTTTTTTCCAAAATCAGACTTGACACCAGAGAGGCTGAATACCGCACTGAGTCAATGCGGTCTTAGCCTCTCTGGTGTCAACACTCTGTCTGATTTTGGATTTTTTTTTTTTTTTCAAAGTCAGACTTGACACCAGAGAGGCTGAATACCGCACTGAGTCAATGCGGTCTTAGCCTCTCTGGTCTCAACACTCTGTCTGATTTTGGATTTTTTTTTTTTTTTTTCCAAAATCAGACTTGACACCAGAGAGGCTGAATACCGCACTGAGTCAATGCGGTCTTAGCCTCTCTGGTGTCAACACTCTGTCTGATTTTGGATTTTTTTTTTTTTTCCAAAATCAGACTTGACACCAGAGAGGCTGAATACCGCACTGAGTCAATGCGGTCTTAGCCTCTCTGGTCTCAACACTCGGTCTGATTTTGGATTTTTTTTTTTTTTTCCCAAAATCAGACTTGACACCAGAGAGGCTGAATACCGCACTGAGTCAATGCGGTCTTAGCCTCTCTGGTCTCAACACTCTGTCTGATTTTGGATTTTTTTTTTTTTTTTCAAAGTCAGACTTGACACCAGAGAGGCTGAATACCGCACTGAGTCAATGCGGTCTTAGCCTCTCTGGTGTCAACACTCTGTCTGATTTTGGATTTTTTTTTTTTTTTTCAAAGTCAGACTTGACACCAGAGAGGCTGAATACCGCACTGAGTCAATGCGGTCTTAGCCTCTCTGGTGTCAACACTCTGTCTGATTTTGGATTTTTTTTTTTTTTTTCAAAGTCAGACTTGACACCAGAGAGGCTGAATACCGCACTGAGTCAATGCGGTCTTAGCCTCTCTGGTCTCAACACTCTGTCTGATTTTGGATTTTTTTTTTTTTTTTCAAAGTCAGACTTGACACCAGAGAGGCTGAATACCGCACTGAGTCAATGCGGTCTTAGCCTCTCTGGTCTCAACACTCTGTCTGATTTTGGATTTTTTTTTTTTTTTTCCAAAATCAGACTTGACACCAGAGAGGCTGAATACCGCACTGAGTCAATGCGGTCTTAGCCTCTCTGGTGTCAACACTCTGTCTGATTTTGGATTTTTTTTTTTTTTCCAAAATCAGACTTGACACCAGAGAGGCTGAATACCGCACTGAGTCAATGCGGTCTTAGCCTCTCTGGTGTCAACACTCTGTCTGATTTTGGATTTTTTTTTTTTTTTCAAAGTCAGACTTGACACCAGAGAGGCTGAATACCGCACTGAGTCAATGCGGTCTTAGCCTCTCTGGTCTCAACACTCTGTCTGATTTTGGATTTTTTTTTTTTTTTCAAAGTCAGACTTGACACCAGAGAGGCTGAATACCGCACTGAGTCAATGCGGTCTTAGCCTCTCTGGTGTCAACACTCTGTCTGATTTTGGATTTTTTTTTTTTTTTTCAAAGTCAGACTTGACACCAGAGAGGCTGAATACCGCACTGAGTCAATGCGCTCTTAGCCTCTCTGGTCTCAACACTCTGTCTGATTTTGGATTTTTTTTTTTTTTTTTCCAAAATCAGACTTGACACCAGAGAGGCTGAATACCGCACTGAGTCAATGCGGTCTTAGCCTCTCTGGTGTCAACACTCTGTCTGAAAAAAATCCAAAATCAGACAGAGTGTTGACACCAGAGAGGCTAAGACCGCATTGACTCAGTGCAGTATTCAGCCTCTCTGGTGTCAAGTCTGATTTTGGATTTTTTTTTTTTTTTCCAAAATCAGACTTGACACCAGAGAGGCTGAATACCGCACTGAGTCAATGCGGTCTTAGCCTCTCTGGTCTCAACACTCGGTCTGATTTTGGATTTTTTTTTTTTTTTCCCAAAATCAGACTTGACACCAGAGAGGCTGAATACCGCACTGAGTCAATGCGGTCTTAGCCTCTCTGGTCTCAACACTCTGTCTGATTTTGGATTTTTTTTTTTTTTTTCAAAGTCAGACTTGACACCAGAGAGGCTGAATACCGCACTGAGTCAATGCGGTCTTAGCCTCTCTGGTCTCAACACTCTGTCTGATTTTGGATTTTTTTTTTTTTTTTCAAAGTCAGACTTGACACCAGAGAGGCTGAATACTGCACTGAGTCAATGCGGTCTTAGCCTCTCTGGTGTCAACACTCTGTCTGATTTTGGATTTTTTTTTTTTTTTTCAAAGTCAGACTTGACACCAGAGAGGCTGAATACCGCACTGAGTCAATGCGGTCTTAGCCTCTCTGGTGTCAACACTCTGTCTGATTTTGGATTATTTATTTTTTTTTCAAAGTCAGACTTGACACCAGAGAGGCTGAATACCACACTGAGTCAATGCGGTCTTAGCCTCTCTGGTCTCAACACTCTGTCTGATTTTGGATTTTTTTTTTTTTTTTCAAAGTCAGACTTGACACCAGAGAGGCTGAATACCGCACTGAGTCAATGCGGTCTTAGCCTCTCTGGTCTCAACACTCTGTCTGATTTTGGATTTTTTTTTTTTTTTTCAAAGTCAGACTTGACACCAGAGAGGCTGAATACCGCACTGAGTCAATGCGGTCTTAGCCTCTCTGGTGTCAACACTCTGTCTGATTTTGGATTTTTTTTTTTTTTTTCAAAGTCAGACTTGACACCAGAGAGGCTGAATACCGCACTGAGTCAATGCGGTCTTAGCCTCTCTGGTCTCAACACTCTGTCTGATTTTGGATTTTTTTTTTTTTTTTTCCAAAATCAGACTTGACACCAGAGAGGCTGAATACCGCACTGAGTCAATGCGGTCTTAGCCTCTCTGGTGTCAACACTCTGTCTGATTTTGGATTTTTTTTTTTTTTTTCAAAGTCAGACTTGACACCAGAGAGGCTGAATACCGCACTGAGTCAATGCGGTCTTAGCCTCTCTGGTCTCAACACTCTGTCTGATTTTGGATTTTTTTTTTTTTTTTTCCAAAATCAGACTTGACACCAGAGAGGCTGAATACCGCACTGAGTCAATGCGGTCTTAGCCTCTCTGGTGTCAACACTCTGTCTGATTTTGGATTTTTTTTTTTTTCCAAAATCAGACTTGACACCAGAGAGGCTGAATACCGCACTGAGTCAATGCGGTCTTAGCCTCTCTGGTCTCAACACTCGGTCTGATTTTGGATTTTTTTTTTTTTTTCCCAAAATCAGACTTGACACCAGAGAGGCTGAATACCGCACTGAGTCAATGCGGTCTTAGCCTCTCTGGTCTCAACACTCTGTCTGATTTTGGATTTTTTTTTTTTTTTTCAAAGTCAGACTTGACACCAGAGAGGCTGAATACCGCACTGAGTCAATGCGGTCTTAGCCTCTCTGGTCTCAACACTCTGTCTGATTTTGGATTTTTTTTTTTTTTTTCAAAGTCAGACTTGACACCAGAGAGGCTGAATACCGCACTGAGTCAATGCGGTCTTAGCCTCTCTGGTCTCAACACTCGGTCTGATTTTGGATTTTTTTTTTTTTTTCCCAAAATCAGACTTGACACCAGAGAGGCTGAATACCGCACTGAGTCAATGCGGTCTTAGCCTCTCTGGTCTCAACACTCTGTCTGATTTTGGATTTTTTTTTTTTTTTTCAAAGTCAGACTTGACACCAGAGAGGCTGAATACTGCACTGAGTCAATGCGGTCTTAGCCTCTCTGGTGTCAACACTCTGTCTGATTTTGGATTTTTTTTTTTTTTTTCAAAGTCAGACTTGACACCAGAGAGGCTGAATACCGCACTGAGTCAATGCGGTCTTAGCCTCTCTGGTGTCAACACTCTGTCTGATTTTGGATTATTTTTTTTTTTTTCAAAGTCAGACTTGACACCAGAGAGGCTGAATACCACACTGAGTCAATGCGGTCTTAGCCTCTCTGGTCTCAACACTCTGTCTGATTTTGGATTTTTTTTTTTTTTTTCAAAGTCAGACTTGACACCAGAGAGGCTGAATACCGCACTGAGTCAATGCGGTCTTAGCCTCTCTGGTCTCAACACTCTGTCTGATTTTGGATTTTTTTTTTTTTTTTCAAAGTCAGACTTGACACCAGAGAGGCTGAATACCGCACTGAGTCAATGCGGTCTTAGCCTCTCTGGTGTCAACACTCTGTCTGATTTTGGATTTTTTTTTTTTTTTTCAAAGTCAGACTTGACACCAGAGAGGCTGAATACCGCACTGAGTCAATGCGGTCTTAGCCTCTCTGGTCTCAACACTCTGTCTGATTTTGGATTTTTTTTTTTTTTTTTCCAAAATCAGACTTGACACCAGAGAGGCTGAATACCGCACTGAGTCAATGCGGTCTTAGCCTCTCTGGTGTCAACACTCTGTCTGATTTTGGATTTTTTTTTTTTTTTTCAAAGTCAGACTTGACACCAGAGAGGCTGAATACCGCACTGAGTCAATGCGGTCTTAGCCTCTCTGGTCTCAACACTCTGTCTGATTTTGGATTTTTTTTTTTTTTTTCCAAAATCAGACTTGACACCAGAGAGGCTGAATACCGCACTGAGTCAATGCGGTCTTAGCCTCTCTGGTGTCAACACTCTGTCTGATTTTGGATTTTTTTTTTTTTCCAAAATCAGACTTGACACCAGAGAGGCTGAATACCGCACTGAGTCAATGCGGTCTTAGCCTCTCTGGTCTCAACACTCGGTCTGATTTTGGATTTTTTTTTTTTTTTCCCAAAATCAGACTTGACACCAGAGAGGCTGAATACCGCACTGAGTCAATGCGGTCTTAGCCTCTCTGGTCTCAACACTCTGTCTGATTTTGGATTTTTTTTTTTTTTTTCAAAGTCAGACTTGACACCAGAGAGGCTGAATACCGCACTGAGTCAATGCGGTCTTAGCCTCTCTGGTCTCAACACTCTGTCTGATTTTGGATTTTTTTTTTTTTTTTCAAAGTCAGACTTGACACCAGAGAGGCTGAATACCGCACTGAGTCAATGCGGTCTTAGCCTCTCTGGTCTCAACACTCGGTCTGATTTTGGATTTTTTTTTTTTTTTCCCAAAATCAGACTTGACACCAGAGAGGCTGAATACCGCACTGAGTCAATGCGGTCTTAGCCTCTCTGGTCTCAACACTCTGTCTGATTTTGGATTTTTTTTTTTTTTTTCAAAGTCAGACTTGACACCAGAGAGGCTGAATACCGCACTGAGTCAATGCGGTCTTAGCCTCTCTGGTCTCAACACTGTCTGATTTTGGATTTTTTTTTTTTTTTTCAAAGTCAGACTTGACACCAGAGAGGCTGAATACTGCACTGAGTCAATGCGGTCTTAGCCTCTCTGGTGTCAACACTCTGTCTGATTTTGGATTTTTTTTTTTTTTTTCAAAGTCAGACTTGACACCAGAGAGGCTGAATACCGCACTGAGTCAATGCGGTCTTAGCCTCTCTGGTGTCAACACTCTGTCTGATTTTGGATTTTTTTTTTTTTTTTCAAAGTCAGACTTGACACCAGAGAGGCTGAATACCGCACTGAGTCAATGCGGTCTTAGCCTCTCTGGTCTCAACACTCTGTCTGATTTTGGATTTTTTTTTTTTTTTTCAAAGTCAGACTTGACACCAGAGAGGCTGAATACCGCACTGAGTCAATGCGGTCTTAGCCTCTCTGGTCTCAACACTCTGTCTGATTTTGGATTTTTTTTTTTTTTTTCAAAGTCAGACTTGACACCAGAGAGGCTGAATACCGCACTGAGTCAATGCGGTCTTAGCCTCTCTGGTGTCAACACTCTGTCTGATTTTGGATTTTTTTTTTTTTTTTCAAAGTCAGACTTGACACCAGAGAGGCTGAATACCGCACTGAGTCAATGCGGTCTTAGCCTCTCTGGTCTCAACACTCTGTCTGATTTTGGATTTTTTTTTTTTTTTTTCCAAAATCAGACTTGACACCAGAGAGGCTGAATACCGCACTGAGTCAATGCGGTCTTAGCCTCTCTGGTGTCAACACTCTGTCTGATTTTGGATTTTTTTTTTTTTTTTCAAAGTCAGACTTGACACCAGAGAGGCTGAATACCGCACTGAGTCAATGCGGTCTTAGCCTCTCTGGTCTCAACACTCTGTCTGATTTTGGATTTTTTTTTTTTTTTTTCCAAAATCAGACTTGACACCAGAGAGGCTGAATACCGCACTGAGTCAATGCGGTCTTAGCCTCTCTGGTGTCAACACTCTGTCTGATTTTGGATTTTTTTTTTTTTTCCAAAATCAGACTTGACACCAGAGAGGCTGAATACCGCACTGAGTCAATGCGGTCTTAGCCTCTCTGGTCTCAACACTCGGTCTGATTTTGGATTTTTTTTTTTTTTTCCCAAAATCAGACTTGACACCAGAGAGGCTGAATACCGCACTGAGTCAATGCGGTCTTAGCCTCTCTGGTCTCAACACTCTGTCTGATTTTGGATTTTTTTTTTTTTTTTCAAAGTCAGACTTGACACCAGAGAGGCTGAATACCGCACTGAGTCAATGCGGTCTTAGCCTCTCTGGTCTCAACACTCTGTCTGATTTTGGATTTTTTTTTTTTTTTTTCAAAGTCAGACTTGACACCAGAGAGGCTGAATACCGCACTGAGTCAATGCGGTCTTAGCCTCTCTGGTGTCAACACTCTGTCTGATTTTGGATTTTTTTTTTTTTTTTCAAAGTCAGACTTGACACCAGAGAGGCTGAATACCGCACTGAGTCAATGCGGTCTTAGCCTCTCTGGTCTCAACACTCTGTCTGATTTTGGATTTTTTTTTTTTTTTTTCCAAAATCAGACTTGACACCAGAGAGGCTGAATACCGCACTGAGTCAATGCGGTCTTAGCCTCTCTGGTGTCAACACTCTGTCTGATTTTGGATTTTTTTTTTTTTTTTCAAAGTCAGACTTGACACCAGAGAGGCTGAATACCGCACTGAGTCAATGCGGTCTTAGCCTCTCTGGTGTCAACACTCTGTCTGATTTTGGATTTTTTTTTTTTTTCCAAAATCAGACTTGACACCAGAGAGGCTGAATACCGCACTGAGTCAATGCGGTCTTAGCCTCTCTGGTCTCAACACTCGGTCTGATTTTGGATTTTTTTTTTTTTTTCCCAAAATCAGACTTGACACCAGAGAGGCTGAATACCGCACTGAGTCAATGCGGTCTTAGCCTCTCTGGTCTCAACACTCTGTCTGATTTTGGATTTTTTTTTTTTTTTTTCCAAAATCAGACTTGACACCAGAGAGGCTGAATACCGCACTGAGTCAATGCGGTCTTAGCCTCTCTGGTGTCAACACTCTGTCTGATTTTGGATTTTTTTTTTTTTTCCAAAATCAGACTTGACACCAGAGAGGCTGAATACCGCACTGAGTCAATGCGGTCTTAGCCTCTCTTGTCTCAACACTCGGTCTGATTTTGGATTTTTTTTTTTTTTTTTCCCAAAATCAGACTTGACACCAGAGAGGCTGAATACCGCACTGAGTCAATGCGGTCTTAGCCTCTCTGGTCTCAACACTCTGTCTGATTTTGGATTTTTTTTTTTTTTTCAAAGTCAGACTTGACACCAGAGAGGCTGAATACCGCACTGAGTCAATGCGGTCTTAGCCTCTCTGGTCTCAACACTCTGTCTGATTTTGGATTTTTTTTTTTTTTTTCAAAGTCAGACTTGACACCAGAGAGGCTGAATACCGCACTGAGTCAATGCGGTCTTAGCCTCTCTGGTGTCAACACTCTGTCTGATTTTGGATTTTTTTTTTTTTTTTCAAAGTCAGACTTGACACCAGAGAGGCTGAATACCGCACTGAGTCAATGCGGTCTTAGCCTCTCTGGTCTCAACACTCTGTCTGAAAAAAATCCAAAATCAGACAGAGTGTTGACACCAGAGAGGCTAAGACCGCATTGACTCAGTGCGGTATTCAGCCTCTCTGGTGTCAAGTCTGATTTTGGATTTTTTTTTTTTTTTCCAAAATCAGACTTGACACCAGAGAGGCTGAATACCGCACTGAGTCAATGCGGTCTTAGCCTCTCTGGTCTCAACACTCGGTCTGATTTTGGATTTTTTTTTTTTTTTTCCCAAAATCAGACTTGACACCAGAGAGGCTGAATACCGCACTGAGTCAATGCGGTCTTAGCCTCTCTGGTCTCAACACTCTGTCTGATTTTGGATTTTTTTTTTTTTTTTCAAAGTCAGACTTGACACCAGAGAGGCTGAATACCGCACTGAGTCAATGCGGTCTTAGCCTCTCTGGTCTCAACACTCTGTCTGATTTTGGATTTTTTTTTTTTTTTCAAAGTCAGACTTGACACCAGAGAGGCTGAATACCGCACTGAGTCAATGCGGTCTTAGCCTCTCTGGTGTCAACACTCTGTCTGATTTTGGATTTTTTTTTTTTTTTTTCAAAGTCAGACTTGACACCAGAGAGGCTGAATACCGCACTGAGTCAATGCGGTCTTAGCCTCTCTGGTCTCAACACTCTGTCTGATTTTGGATTTTTTTTTTTTTTTTCAAAGTCAGACTTGACACCAGAGAGGCTGAATACCGCACTGAGTCAATGCGGTCTTAGCCTCTCTGGTCTCAACACTCTGTCTGATTTTGGATTTTTTTTTTTTTTTTCAAAGTCAGACTTGACACCAGAGAGGCTGAATACCGCACTGAGTCAATGCGGTCTTAGCCTCTCTGGTGTCAACACTCTGTCTGATTTTGGATTTTTTTTTTTTTTTTCAAAGTCAGACTTGACACCAGAGAGGCTGAATACCGCACTGAGTCAATGCGGTCTTAGCCTCTCTGGTCTCAACACTCTGTCTGATTTTGGATTTTTTTTTTTTTTTTTCCAAAATCAGACTTGACACCAGAGAGGCTGAATACCGCACTGAGTCAATGCGGTCTTAGCCTCTCTGGTGTCAACACTCTGTCTGATTTTGGATTTTTTTTTTTTTTTTCAAAGTCAGACTTGACACCAGAGAGGCTGAATACCGCACTGAGTCAATGCGGTCTTAGCCTCTCTGGTCTCAACACTCTGTCTGATTTTGGATTTTTTTTTTTTTTTTTCCAAAATCAGACTTGACACCAGAGAGGCTGAATACCGCACTGAGTCAATGCGGTCTTAGCCTCTCTGGTGTCAACACTCTGTCTGATTTTGGATTTTTTTTTTTTTTTTCAAAGTCAGACTTGACACCAGAGAGGCTGAATACCGCACTGAGTCAATGCGGTCTTAGCCTCTCTGGTGTCAACACTCTGTCTGATTTTGGATTTTTTTTTTTTTTTTCAAAGTCAGACTTGACACCAGAGAGGCTGAATACCGCACTGAGTCAATGCGGTCTTAGCCTCTCTGGTCTCAACACTCTGTCTGATTTTGGATTTTTTTTTTTTTTTTTCCAAAATCAGACTTGACACCAGAGAGGCTGAATACCGCACTGAGTCAATGCGGTCTTAGCCTCTCTGGTGTCAACACTGTCTGATTTTGGATTTTTTTTTTTTTTTTCAAAGTCAGACTTGACACCAGAGAGGCTGAATACCGCACTGAGTCAATGCGGTCTTAGCCTCTCTGGTCTCAACACTCTGTCTGATTTTGAATTTTTTTTTTTTTTTTTCCAAAATCAGACTTGACACCAGAGAGGCTGAATACTGCACTGAGTCAATGCGGTCTTAGCCTCTCTGGTGTCAACACTCTGTCTGATTTTGGATTTTTTTTTTTTTCCAAAATCAGACTTGACACCAGAGAGGCTGAATACCGCACTGAGTCAATGCGGTCTTAGCCTCTCTGGTCTCAACACTCGGTCTGATTTTGGATTTTTTTTTTTTTTTCCCAAAATCAGACTTGACACCAGAGAGGCTGAATACCGCACTGAGTCAATGCGGTCTTAGCCTCTCTGGTCTCAACACTCTGTCTGATTTTGGATTTTTTTTTTTTTTTTTCCAAAATCAGACTTGACACCAGAGAGGCTGAATACCGCACTGAGTCAATGCGGTCTTAGCCTCTCTGGTGTCAACACTCTGTCTGATTTTGGATTTTTTTTTTTTTTCCAAAATCAGACTTGACACCAGAGAGGCTGAATACCGCACTGAGTCAATGCGGTCTTAGCCTCTCTTGTCTCAACACTCGGTCTGATTTTGGATTTTTTTTTTTTTTTTCCCAAAATCAGACTTGACACCAGAGAGGCTGAATACCGCACTGAGTCAATGCGGTCTTAGCCTCTCTGGTCTCAACACTCTGTCTGATTTTGGATTTTTTTTTTTTTTTTCAAAGTCAGACTTGACACCAGAGAGGCTGAATACCGCACTGAGTCAATGCGGTCTTAGCCTCTCTGGTCTCAACACTCTGTCTGATTTTGGATTTTTTTTTTTTTTTTCAAAGTCAGACTTGACACCAGAGAGGCTGAATACCGCACTGAGTCAATGCGGTCTTAGCCTCTCTGGTGTCAACACTCTGTCTGATTTTGGATTTTTTTTTTTTTTTTCAAAGTCAGACTTGACACCAGAGAGGCTGAATACCGCACTGAGTCAATGCGGTCTTAGCCTCTCTGGTCTCAACACTCTGTCTGAAAAAAATCCAAAATCAGACAGAGTGTTGACACCAGAGAGGCTAAGACCGCATTGACTCAGTGCGGTATTCAGCCTCTCTGGTGTCAAGTCTGATTTTGGATTTTTTTTTTTTTTTCCAAAATCAGACTTGACACCAGAGAGGCTGAATACCGCACTGAGTCAATGCGGTCTTAGCCTCTCTGGTCTCAACACTCGGTCTGATTTTGGATTTTTTTTTTTTTTTTCCCAAAATCAGACTTGACACCAGAGAGGCTGAATACCGCACTGAGTCAATGCGGTCTTAGCCTCTCTGGTCTCAACACTCTGTCTGATTTTGGATTTTTTTTTTTTTTTTCAAAGTCAGACTTGACACCAGAGAGGCTGAATACCGCACTGAGTCAATGCGGTCTTAGCCTCTCTGGTCTCAACACTCTGTCTGATTTTGGATTTTTTTTTTTTTTTTCAAAGTCAGACTTGACACCAGAGAGGCTGAATACCGCACTGAGTCAATGCGGTCTTAGCCTCTCTGGTCTCAACACTCTGTCTGATTTTGGATTTTTTTTTTTTTTTTCAAAGTCAGACTTGACACCAGAGAGGCTGAATACCGCACTGAGTCAATGCGGTCTTAGCCTCTCTGGTCTCAACACTCTGTCTGATTTTGGATTTTTTTTTTTTTTTTCAAAGTCAGACTTGACACCAGAGAGGCTGAATACCGCACTGAGTCAATGCGGTCTTAGCCTCTCTGGTCTCAACACTCTGTCTGATTTTGGATTTTTTTTTTTTTTTTCAAAGTCAGACTTGACACCAGAGAGGCTGAATACCGCACTGAGTCAATGCGGTCTTAGCCTCTCTGGTGTCAACACTCTGTCTGATTTTGGATTTTTTTTTTTTTTTTCAAAGTCAGACTTGACACCAGAGAGGCTGAATACCGCACTGAGTCAATGCGGTCTTAGCCTCTCTCGTCTCAACACTCTGTCTGATTTTGGATTTTTTTTTTTTTTTTCCAAAATCAGACTTGACACCAGAGAGGCTGAATACCGCACTGAGTCAATGCGGTCTTAGCCTCTCTGGTGTCAACACTCTGTCTGATTTTGGATTTTTTTTTTTTTTTTCAAAGTCAGACTTGACACCAGAGAGGCTGAATACCGCACTGAGTCAATGCGGTCTTAGCCTCTCTGGTGTCAACACTCTGTCTGATTTTGGATTTTTTTTTTTTTTCCAAAATCAGACTTGACACCAGAGAGGCTGAATACCGCACTGAGTCAATGCGGTCTTAGCCTCTCTGGTCTCAACACTCGGTCTGATTTTGGATTTTTTTTTTTTTTTCCCAAAATCAGACTTGACACCAGAGAGGCTGAATACCGCACTGAGTCAATGCGGTCTTAGCCTCTCTGGTCTCAACACTCTGTCTGATTTTGGATTTTTTTTTTTTTTTTTCCAAAATCAGACTTGACACCAGAGAGGCTGAATACCGCACTGAGTCAATGCGGTCTTAGCCTCTCTGGTGTCAACACTCTGTCTGATTTTGGATTTTTTTTTTTTTTTCCAAAATCAGACTTGACACCAGAGAGGCTGAATACCGCACTGAGTCAATGCGGTCTTAGCCTCTCTTGTCTCAACACTCGGTCTGATTTTGGATTTTTTTTTTTTTTTTTCCCAAAATCAGACTTGACACCAGAGAGGCTGAATACCGCACTGAGTCAATGCGGTCTTAGCCTCTCTGGTCTCAACACTCTGTCTGATTTTGGATTTTTTTTTTTTTTTCAAAGTCAGACTTGACACCAGAGAGGCTGAATACCGCACTGAGTCAATGCGGTCTTAGCCTCTCTGGTCTCAACACTCTGTCTGATTTTGGATTTTTTTTTTTTTTTTCAAAGTCAGACTTGACACCAGAGAGGCTGAATACCGCACTGAGTCAATGCGGTCTTAGCCTCTCTGGTGTCAACACTCTGTCTGATTTTGGATTTTTTTTTTTTTTTTCAAAGTCAGACTTGACACCAGAGAGGCTGAATACCGCACTGAGTCAATGCGGTCTTAGCCTCTCTGGTCTCAACACTCTGTCTGAAAAAAATCCAAAATCAGACAGAGTGTTGACACCAGAGAGGCTAAGACCGCATTGACTCAGTGCGGTATTCAGCCTCTCTGGTGTCAAGTCTGATTTTGGATTTTTTTTTTTTTTTCCAAAATCAGACTTGACACCAGAGAGGCTGAATACCGCACTGAGTCAATGCGGTCTTAGCCTCTCTGGTCTCAACACTCGGTCTGATTTTGGATTTTTTTTTTTTTTTCCCAAAATCAGACTTGACACCAGAGAGGCTGAATACCGCACTGAGTCAATGCGGTCTTAGCCTCTCTGGTCTCAACACTCTGTCTGATTTTGGATTTTTTTTTTTTTTTTCAAAGTCAGACTTGACACCAGAGAGGCTGAATACCGCACTGAGTCAATGCGGTCTTAGCCTCTCTGGTCTCAACACTCTGTCTGATTTTGGATTTTTTTTTTTTTTTCAAAGTCAGACTTGACACCAGAGAGGCTGAATACCGCACTGAGTCAATGCGGTCTTAGCCTCTCTGGTGTCAACACTCTGTCTGATTTTGGATTTTTTTTTTTTTTTTTCAAAGTCAGACTTGACACCAGAGAGGCTGAATACCGCACTGAGTCAATGCGGTCTTAGCCTCTCTGGTCTCAACACTCTGTCTGATTTTGGATTTTTTTTTTTTTTTTCAAAGTCAGACTTGACACCAGAGAGGCTGAATACCGCACTGAGTCAATGCGGTCTTAGCCTCTCTGGTCTCAACACTCTGTCTGATTTTGGATTTTTTTTTTTTTTTTCAAAGTCAGACTTGACACCAGAGAGGCTGAATACCGCACTGAGTCAATGCGGTCTTAGCCTCTCTGGTGTCAACACTCTGTCTGATTTTGGATTTTTTTTTTTTTTTTCAAAGTCAGACTTGACACCAGAGAGGCTGAATACCGCACTGAGTCAATGCGGTCTTAGCCTCTCTGGTCTCAACACTCTGTCTGATTTTGGATTTTTTTTTTTTTTTTTCCAAAATCAGACTTGACACCAGAGAGGCTGAATACCGCACTGAGTCAATGCGGTCTTAGCCTCTCTGGTGTCAACACTCTGTCTGATTTTGGATTTTTTTTTTTTTTTTCAAAGTCAGACTTGACACCAGAGAGGCTGAATACCGCACTGAGTCAATGCGGTCTTAGCCTCTCTGGTCTCAACACTCTGTCTGATTTTGGATTTTTTTTTTTTTTTTTCCAAAATCAGACTTGACACCAGAGAGGCTGAATACCGCACTGAGTCAATGCGGTCTTAGCCTCTCTGGTGTCAACACTCTGTCTGATTTTGGATTTTTTTTTTTTTTTTCAAAGTCAGACTTGACACCAGAGAGGCTGAATACCGCACTGAGTCAATGCGGTCTTAGCCTCTCTGGTGTCAACACTCTGTCTGATTTTGGATTTTTTTTTTTTTTTTCAAAGTCAGACTTGACACCAGAGAGGCTGAATACCGCACTGAGTCAATGCGGTCTTAGCCTCTCTGGTCTCAACACTCTGTCTGATTTTGGATTTTTTTTTTTTTTTTTCCAAAATCAGACTTGACACCAGAGAGGCTGAATACCGCACTGAGTCAATGCGGTCTTAGCCTCTCTGGTGTCAACACTCTGTCTGATTTTGGATTTTTTTTTTTTTTTTCAAAGTCAGACTTGACACCAGAGAGGCTGAATACCGCACTGAGTCAATGCGGTCTTAGCCTCTCTGGTCTCAACACTCTGTCTGATTTTGAATTTTTTTTTTTTTTTTTCCAAAATCAGACTTGACACCAGAGAGGCTGAATACTGCACTGAGTCAATGCGGTCTTAGCCTCTCTGGTGTCAACACTCTGTCTGATTTTGGATTTTTTTTTTTTCCAAAATCAGACTTGACACCAGAGAGGCTGAATACCGCACTGAGTCAATGCGGTCTTAGCCTCTCTGGTCTCAACACTCGGTCTGATTTTGGATTTTTTTTTTTTTTTCCCAAAATCAGACTTGACACCAGAGAGGCTGAATACCGCACTGAGTCAATGCGGTCTTAGCCTCTCTGGTCTCAACACTCTGTCTGATTTTGGATTTTTTTTTTTTTTTTTCCAAAATCAGACTTGACACCAGAGAGGCTGAATACCGCACTGAGTCAATGCGGTCTTAGCCTCTCTGGTGTCAACACTCTGTCTGATTTTGGATTTTTTTTTTTTTTTCCAAAATCAGACTTGACACCAGAGAGGCTGAATACCGCACTGAGTCAATGCGGTCTTAGCCTCTCTTGTCTCAACACTCGGTCTGATTTTGGATTTTTTTTTTTTTTTTCCCAAAATCAGACTTGACACCAGAGAGGCTGAATACCGCACTGAGTCAATGCGGTCTTAGCCTCTCTGGTCTCAACACTCTGTCTGATTTTGGATTTTTTTTTTTTTTTTCAAAGTCAGACTTGACACCAGAGAGGCTGAATACCGCACTGAGTCAATGCGGTCTTAGCCTCTCTGGTCTCAACACTCTGTCTGATTTTGGATTTTTTTTTTTTTTTTCAAAGTCAGACTTGACACCAGAGAGGCTGAATACCGCACTGAGTCAATGCGGTCTTAGCCTCTCTGGTGTCAACACTCTGTCTGATTTTGGATTTTTTTTTTTTTTTTCAAAGTCAGACTTGACACCAGAGAGGCTGAATACCGCACTGAGTCAATGCGGTCTTAGCCTCTCTGGTCTCAACACTCTGTCTGAAAAAAATCCAAAATCAGACAGAGTGTTGACACCAGAGAGGCTAAGACCGCATTGACTCAGTGCGGTATTCAGCCTCTCTGGTGTCAAGTCTGATTTTGGATTTTTTTTTTTTTTTCCAAAATCAGACTTGACACCAGAGAGGCTGAATACCGCACTGAGTCAATGCGGTCTTAGCCTCTCTGGTCTCAACACTCGGTCTGATTTTGGATTTTTTTTTTTTTTTCCCAAAATCAGACTTGACACCAGAGAGGCTGAATACCGCACTGAGTCAATGCGGTCTTAGCCTCTCTGGTCTCAACACTCTGTCTGATTTTGGATTTTTTTTTTTTTTTTCAAAGTCAGACTTGACACCAGAGAGGCTGAATACCGCACTGAGTCAATGCGGTCTTAGCCTCTCTGGTCTCAACACTCTGTCTGATTTTGGATTTTTTTTTTTTTTTTCAAAGTCAGACTTGACACCAGAGAGGCTGAATACCGCACTGAGTCAATGCGGTCTTAGCCTCTCTGGTGTCAACACTCTGTCTGATTTTGGATTTTTTTTTTTTTTTTCAAAGTCAGACTTGACACCAGAGAGGCTGAATACCGCACTGAGTCAATGCGGTCTTAGCCTCTCTGGTCTCAACACTCTGTCTGATTTTGGATTTTTTTTTTTTTTTTCAAAGTCAGACTTGACACCAGAGAGGCTGAATACCGCACTGAGTCAATGCGGTCTTAGCCTCTCTGGTCTCAACACTCTGTCTGATTTTGGATTTTTTTTTTTTTTTTCAAAGTCAGACTTGACACCAGAGAGGCTGAATACCGCACTGAGTCAATGCGGTCTTAGCCTCTCTGGTGTCAACACTCTGTCTGATTTTGGATTTTTTTTTTTTTTTTCAAAGTCAGACTTGACACCAGAGAGGCTGAATACCGCACTGAGTCAATGCGGTCTTAGCCTCTCTCGTCTCAACACTCTGTCTGATTTTGGATTTTTTTTTTTTTTTTTCCAAAATCAGACTTGACACCAGAGAGGCTGAATACCGCACTGAGTCAATGCGGTCTTAGCCTCTCTGGTGTCAACACTCTGTCTGATTTTGGATTTTTTTTTTTTTTTTCAAAGTCAGACTTGACACCAGAGAGGCTGAATACCGCACTGAGTCAATGCGGTCTTAGCCTCTCTGGTCTCAACACTCTGTCTGATTTTGGATTTTTTTTTTTTTTTTTCCAAAATCAGACTTGACACCAGAGAGGCTGAATACCGCACTGAGTCAATGCGGTCTTAGCCTCTCTGGTGTCAACACTCTGTCTGATTTTGGATTTTTTTTTTTTTTCCAAAATCAGACTTGACACCAGAGAGGCTGAATACCGCACTGAGTCAATGCGGTCTTAGCCTCTCTGGTCTCAACACTCGGTCTGATTTTGGATTTTTTTTTTTTTTTCCCAAAATCAGACTTGACACCAGAGAGGCTGAATACCGCACTGAGTCAATGCGGTCTTAGCCTCTCTGGTCTCAACACTCTGTCTGATTTTGGATTTTTTTTTTTTTTTTCAAAGTCAGACTTGACACCAGAGAGGCTGAATACCGCACTGAGTCAATGCGGTCTTAGCCTCTCTGGTCTCAACACTCTGTCTGATTTTGGATTTTTTTTTTTTTTTTCAAAGTCAGACTTGACACCAGAGAGGCTGAATACCGCACTGAGTCAATGCGGTCTTAGCCTCTCTGGTGTCAACACTCTGTCTGATTTTGGATTTTTTTTTTTTTTTTCAAAGTCAGACTTGACACCAGAGAGGCTGAATACCGCACTGAGTCAATGCGGTCTTAGCCTCTCTGGTCTCAACACTCTGTCTGATTTTGGATTTTTTTTTTTTTTTTTCCAAAATCAGACTTGACACCAGAGAGGCTGAATACCGCACTGAGTCAATGCGGTCTTAGCCTCTCTGGTGTCAACACTCTGTCTGATTTTGGATTTTTTTTTTTTTTTTCAAAGTCAGACTTGACACCAGAGAGGCTGAATACCGCACTGAGTCAATGCGGTCTTAGCCTCTCTGGTCTCAACACTCTGTCTGATTTTGGATTTTTTTTTTTTTTTTTCCAAAATCAGACTTGACACCAGAGAGGCTGAATACCGCACTGAGTCAATGCGGTCTTAGCCTCTCTGGTGTCAACACTCTGTCTGATTTTGGATTTTTTTTTTTTTTCCAAAATCAGACTTGACACCAGAGAGGCTGAATACCGCACTGAGTCAATGCGGTCTTAGCCTCTCTGGTCTCAACACTCTGTCTGATTTTGGATTTTTTTTTTTTTTTTTCAAAGTCAGACTTGACACCAGAGAGGCTGAATACCGCACTGAGTCAATGCGGTCTTAGCCTCTCTGGTGTCAACACTCTGTCTGATTTTGGATTTTTTTTTTTTTTTTCAAAGTCAGACTTGACACCAGAGAGGCTGAATACCGCACTGAGTCAATGCGGTCTTAGCCTCTCTCGTCTCAACACTCTGTCTGATTTTGGATTTTTTTTTTTTTTTTTCCAAAATCAGACTTGACACCAGAGAGGCTGAATACCGCACTGAGTCAATGCGGTCTTAGCCTCTCTGGTGTCAACACTCTGTCTGATTTTGGATTTTTTTTTTTTTTTTCAAAGTCAGACTTGACACCAGAGAGGCTGAATACCGCACTGAGTCAATGCGGTCTTAGCCTCTCTGGTCTCAAAACTCTGTCTGATTTTGGATTTTTTTTTTTTTTTTTCCAAAATCAGACTTGACACCAGAGAGGCTGAATACCGCACTGAGTCAATGCGGTCTTAGCCTCTCTGGTGTCAACACTCTGTCTGATTTTGGATTTTTTTTTTTTTTCCAAAATCAGACTTGACACCAGAGAGGCTGAATACCGCACTGAGTCAATGCGGTCTTAGCCTCTCTGGTCTCAACACTCTGTCTGATTTTGGATTTTTTTTTTTTTTTTCAAAGTCAGACTTGACACCAGAGAGGCTGAATACCGCACTGAGTCAATGCGGTCTTAGCCTCTCTGGTCTCAACACTCTGTCTGATTTTGGATTTTTTTTTTTTTTTTCAAAGTCAGACTTGACACCAGAGAGGCTGAATACCGCACTGAGTCAATGCGGTCTTAGCCTCTCTGGTGTCAACACTCTGTCTGATTTTGGATTTTTTTTTTTTTTTTCAAAGTCAGACTTGACACCAGAGAGGCTGAATACCGCACTGAGTCAATGCGGTCTTAGCCTCTCTGGTCTCAACACTCTGTCTGATTTTGGATTTTTTTTTTTTTTTTTCCAAAATCAGACTTGACACCAGAGAGGCTGAATACCGCACTGAGTCAATGCGGTCTTAGCCTCTCTGGTGTCAACACTCTGTCTGATTTTGGATTTTTTTTTTTTTTTTCAAAGTCAGACTTGACACCAGAGAGGCTGAATACCGCACTGAGTCAATGCGGTCTTAGCCTCTCTGGTCTCAACACTCTGTCTGATTTTGGATTTTTTTTTTTTTTTTTCCAAAATCAGACTTGACACCAGAGAGGCTGAATACCGCACTGAGTCAATGCGGTCTTAGCCTCTCTGGTGTCAACACTCTGTCTGATTTTGGATTTTTTTTTTTTTTCCAAAATCAGACTTGACACCAGAGAGGCTGAATACCGCACTGAGTCAATGCGGTCTTAGCCTCTCTGGTCTCAACACTCGGTCTGATTTTGGATTTTTTTTTTTTTTTCCCAAAATCAGACTTGACACCAGAGAGGCTGAATACCGCACTGAGTCAATGCGGTCTTAGCCTCTCTGGTCTCAACACTCTGTCTGATTTTGGATTTTTTTTTTTTTTTTTCCAAAATCAGACTTGACACCAGAGAGGCTGAATACCGCACTGAGTCAATGCGGTCTTAGCCTCTCTGGTGTCAACACTCTGTCTGATTTTGGATTTTTTTTTTTTTTCCAAAATCAGACTTGACACCAGAGAGGCTGAATACCGCACTGAGTCAATGCGGTCTTAGCCTCTCTTGTCTCAACACTCGGTCTGATTTTGGATTTTTTTTTTTTTTTTCCCAAAATCAGACTTGACACCAGAGAGGCTGAATACCGCACTGAGTCAATGCGGTCTTAGCCTCTCTGGTGTCAACACTCTGTCTGATTTTGGATTTTTTTTTTTTTTTTCAAAGTCAGACTTGACACCAGAGAGGCTGAATACCGCACTGAGTCAATGCGGTCTTAGCCTCTCTGGTCTCAACACTCTGTCTGATTTTGGATTTTTTTTTTTTTTTTCAAAGTCAGACTTGACACCAGAGAGGCTGAATACCGCACTGAGTCAATGCGGTCTTAGCCTCTCTGGTGTCAACACTCTGTCTGATTTTGGATTTTTTTTTTTTTTTTCAAAGTCAGACTTGGCACCAGAGAGGCTGAATACCGCACTGAGTCAATGCGGTCTTAGCCTCTCTGGTGTCAACACTCTGTCTGATTTTGGATTTTTTTTTTTTTTTTCAAAGTCAGACTTGACACCAGAGAGGCTGAATACCGCACTGAGTCAATGCGGTCTTAGCCTCTCTGGTCTCAACACTCTGTCTGATTTTGGATTTTTTTTTTTTTTTTCAAAGTCAGACTTGACACCAGAGAGGCTGAATACCGCACTGAGTCAATGCGGTCTTAGCCTCTCTGGTCTCAACACTCTGTCTGATTTTGGATTTTTTTTTTTTTTTTCAAAGTCAGACTTGACACCAGAGAGGCTGAATACCGCACTGAGTCAATGCGGTCTTAGCCTCTCTGGTGTCAACACTCTGTCTGATTTTGGATTTTTTTTTTTTTTTTCAAAGTCAGACTTGACACCAGAGAGGCTGAATACCGCACTGAGTCAATGCGGTCTTAGCCTCTCTGGTCTCAACACTCTGTCTGATTTTGGATTTTTTTTTTTTTTTTTCCAAAATCAGACTTGACACCAGAGAGGCTGAATACCGCACTGAGTCAATGCGGTCTTAGCCTCTCTGGTGTCAACACTCTGTCTGATTTTGGATTTTTTTTTTTTTTCCAAAATCAGACTTGACACCAGAGAGGCTGAATACCGCACTGAGTCAATGCGGTCTTAGCCTCTCTGGTCTCAACACTCGGTCTGATTTTGGATTTTTTTTTTTTTTCCCAAAATCAGACTTGACACCAGAGAGGCTGAATACCGCACTGAGTCAATGCGGTCTTAGCCTCTCTGGTCTCAACACTCTGTCTGATTTTGGTTGTTTTTTTTTTTTTTCCAAAATCAGACTTGACACCAGAGAAGCTGAATACCGCACTGAGTCAATGCGGTCTTAGCCTCTCTGGTGTCAACACTCTGTCTGATTTTGGATTTTTTTTTTTTTTTTTTTTCCAAAATCA
>NW_028151355.1:0-44088 GCF_964638095.1 Poromitra crassiceps
TTGTTTATAAACCCAGCTAGCAGATCATGGGCGGGCCGCCGGCGGCAAGCCGGAGACCAATTCGGCGGGCCACCGTCGGCAGCCGCAGCGGCTCCGCTGCGGTCGTGCTAGTCGGTGAAACAGCGGTCCGCCGGGGTGGCTCGCTGCCGGTCCGCTGGCGGCACCAGCGTACACAGCCAGCGGCCCTTGCACGGCACGCTGATGGCATGCCGCTGGTATTGCACCTCCCAGCCCCCATATACATTGTTATGCTAATGCTTGCATGCAGTGCTTCTCCACTGGCAGGGCTCCCTTCCTCTCATACTTAAATATGGTGGTAATTTCTGAGGTAGTCTACTTGGTTAAAAAAGGTTGAGAACCACTTCAATAATGCACATAATTACAATGATTTAAATGATAACATGTGAGTATTCATACAACAATAATAATTTAAAGGAGAACAGATCCGTGAACTTTTTGTTATTTTATTTATGGACATAAGAAATCAATCAAAGGATGATGATTTGACAACTGTGCATTGCAAATAGCAAAAAACTTGACAACTCTGTAGCTATATGTTGCATATTATGTAGGCTATATATTAAAAAAAAACACATCAAGCCAAAAATAATGTATAAAAAAAAACAAAGCAAAGCAAAATCTGCCTTAAATAGTGCAATAGTCAAATAAAACAGTCATAAAGATACAAATAGAAAACAGGCATAAAGTCACGCACAGCAGCACATCATAGATATTCCTTTTCCACCGTGTTCCAAAAAGTAAATTTTATATAAAATTGTGTGTTATTATAGGTGGGTAATTATCAAGGACTGTAATGATTGTAAGTCAATACTAGCAGGGGGAGTCTAGTATATAAATAAACAATAGTCTCAAGATTCAAGCTTACTTAATAGCCATAATGAACATGTTACAAATGAGGAATTTGTCTTTGTGCAGTATGCAGCGCAGCAATACAAATCAGGCAGACAGAAAGGCAATTTTCAAATTAATTTGCATTAAAGTGCAAAGTAACAGACCTTGAAAGTGACATAGTGGAGTCCATGTAAATGTCCGTGGCGTGTAATAAGTCCATAAAATGCCCAGTAAGTCCTTAAGTGATGTGTAATGGTTGTGTCCATGGCCGTGGGATAATAATGTCCATATGAAAGATGTCAAGTGTCTTCAAGTGTCTGTGGGATAAGTCCATGGGGGGCATGGGCTTGTGGAGGGTTTCGGGTCTCATTGAAGAGGCGGATAGCCAAGTCCGAGTCACGAGTGCCTCGAGTCGAGTCACGAGTCCTGGACTTGGACTCCTGGACTCGAGAACACTTGCAGGCAGAGGGAGTCACAGGTCTTTTTCTCTTTGACGGCGTTGCACGTGGTGGACAAGGCCGGCTCCTCCGAAACCCAGCTATGCAGCGGAGAGAGATGGACGAGAGGTGAACAAGAAAGATTGAGGACATGAATACTAGTCATTACAGTTTGTTGAAGTACAATTTTATATGTATTAAAACAAAAAGGGGGGCGGGGGGCACACACACACATACACATGGAGGCATTGTGACATCACTGATGCAATAATATTTAGTGAGAGCAACACACACACACACGGGCGTGCCAATAGGGCAGGCGAGGCCAAGCTATGGCTAAAGAAATAATAATTTTCCATAAGAATATTTATAAAAAATAAAATAGAAACCTTACCTTTAAAACTATCTACGAGGTCTTGAAGTTGCCACTCCGCCAATGTGTCTCTGACAAAGCTGTCCATTGGCCCAACCTGAAACAAACAAAGGGAGCTACATTAGAAAAATAAAATAGCTATTTGAATGCCTTTTATGATGCTGCTAGGAGGGATTTTTGAGCTGATACCTATAACAGACAAATATCTGCTTCTCTTGTCCGATAAGCGATAATAATTTCACATTTTTGTATTTATGCAGCTGCTGGACTCTAGCAGCTTCATATGGCTCATCTCAAGCCTGTTTGGTCCAAAATAGAGCTTGCATCAGTGTGGGGGTAAAAGGAAATAAATAATACAAACGATTTACAGACTAACAGTCACAGACTGTAACGGTCTGTAACGTTAGTTTTGATCTCATCTTACATGGCCGTGCACGCAAACAGAAGAATATGCACGCAGTAAATTAACGTGAGCAGCAACACACTAACAATGGGCTGTACTCTGTAACGTTAGTTTAATCAATTGTCTGTTTATAGCCGCGAAAGCAAACGGAATTATGTACGTTAACGTTAAACGGCCGAATAACACCGTTAAATGGTGTATTGATATATCCAGAATGAGCACAAAATAGATGTTTGCAACCGATGCCTTTTTACGTTTTACTCCAAGAAACGTGGAAGGTTTTTAACAAGATGTAGATGGCCCATGCATTTCTTCACTGGGTAGAGTGGCTAACGCTAGCCTCTGCTACTTGTAGGCCTATGTGTAACACAAAAAGCTGTCTACACAACGTCATTTAACTATTAGCCATCTAACTTGTTGTTATCTGCCTAACCAGCGAAATGGCTAATGGTAAGATCGCAGCAGAGCACAATAGGATTTACAAATATAGCGTTAAATATTCTTACCGATCTGCTTTTCAAAGAGCCCCGAAGTTTTCAGTGTTCTTTGTTGTCGTGCACGTCTTGTTTTTCTTGTGATGAAGTTGCAAGAAGGCAGCGGATGATCGCCACCAACCGGTCTGTTATTGTCCGTATATCGCTTTTATAATCAGTCCTGTGTTTTGTAGATAGGTGAAGACAAGTCATGGTTTAAAACGACTTTTTCAAAGATTGTTGCTATCAGTACTCGGCGCATGTTTGCTTCCTGAAATCCCATTCATAAAATGGCGCCAGGACACACGTAGCCTCAATGGCCTGGACGCAGACACAACGTCACACTACGGCAACGCAAAAGTGCCAAAATTCTTCACTTCCCATCGTCACTCTCAACCCCCCCCCCCCCCCCCCCCCTCCCTCCCAATAATCTTTATTTCAAACTGTTAACATTACACACACAAAAACAACATCAGACAAATGGATACAGATGAGACATGGGGGGGGAATATATAGGCTGCAGTGCAGACCTGACCAGTGTAATAAAGTAGAGAGAGAGAGAGAGAGAGAGAGAGAGAGAGAGAGCCATCATCCTGCATCTGGCTGAAAAATATAACACTGCATACCCAGTGAATAAATGACCCACGTTTATTCTTCTTGGACATCTACCTATTATTATTTGCACTTTATTTATTTATTTATTTATTTATTTATTTATTTATTTATATTCCAGGGACAAAACAATTGTTCCAGAGGTTAAATTAGGCTACAACTGGGTAGACACAGCCCTGTTGTGCCTTAAATTTTGTGTAGGCCTATACAATATTTTGCCAAAAATATGTTGCTATCTTCTATAAACATTCCAAATTTGACATGTTCAAGTAGAAATGCATCAATGCTAGATTATCCATAAATTAAAATTAGGCCAATTATGAGTAATTTTGCAGGGGAAAAAAGTGATCTTTTGTCTCCACATCTGTATTGCAAAATTCATACAGATTCACATTCTACTCCTAAAATGATTTTTTCCCCTTTGTGTACACACACACACACACACACACACACACACACACACACACACACACACACACACACACACACACACACACACACACACACACACACACACACACACACACACATATATACAGATCCTTTAAAAAAATTGAATATCATGGAAATAACATGGATAACCGTGGACTTCAGCGGATTGTCAAGCAAAGACGATTCAAAAAATTTGGCAGAGATTCAGAGGGAGTGGACTGAGGCTGGAGTCAGTCATAACTGAGAAGTAACTGCTGATTTTCTTCACACTATAATACTTTCTTGAAATACTGTATTGGGGGTCTTCTGGAGCTGTAGGCCAAAATTATGAAAAATGAAACAAATAAAGGCTAGAAATATTTCACTTTGTGTGTAATGAATCTATAATCTATGAAAGTTTCACTTTTTGAAAGGAATTATGGAAGAAAACTTTCCATGATATTCAAATTTTTGGGAAAGGATCTGTGTGTGTATATATATATATACATAGCCTACTTATAGTGATCAACTGCTTATATTGATCAAAAACCTTGGTCCTGAATTATTCCATGCTGTTATGAATAATTTGCTTATAGTGATCAATACTCTGCTTACAGTGATCATTTTGGGCCTTGTCCCACCTGAGAACAATGGATTTTTTTTTTTAATTACAGTAATTTTATTTATTTACTTACAAACTGCCAGAAATGAGCTTTTTGATTAAAAAAAATCTACAGAGGTTCTCAAAGTGGGGTCCAGGTACCCCCAGGGGTCCTTGAGGGGCTTCCAGGGGTATACCTAGCAAAAAAAGTAATTCATTTTCAGAAGAATTCCAAAGATAAGTAACACAATGACAGAATGCATGAGTATTTTGGTCATGGGTTTCATACACTTTATATTATAAAACATTGTGACGACCACACATGGGAGGGTAGTCACAAAAGCTAAAAATCATATCAGTTGGGACAAAATATTATCAAATGAGGCTCCGTTGTCTAATTTGTGTCAGTTTAAAGTTTGAGAACCACTGCACTAGACATCAAGTCAAGTGGCTAGGCCATGGATGCACTATCAAGCACATAAGCTATAGACCACTTTGCTTGGTCATTCAAAACCATTCAAAGTCCAACATCCATCCGGTTGTATTTTAATTTGCTCTGGTTTACGACTCAGGCGTGAACAATTCAACAAAGTGAATTTATAAGCTATTGATTTTGATTTCTGGTATTCAAAGAACATTCCAACACAGGTGATTAGAAATGTTTGTCCACTATGTTTTTTAATTCAAAGACTAACCCAAAAATTTGAGAGAACAACATAAATAAAAAGTAAATGCTGCACGGACAAAACAATTACTACAGAAATTAAATAGGCTACAATAAACTTCTCAAATACAATGTATAATTTTTGGGCATTTGTGTTTTTCATCCATAGGCCTATAGAGCTTTGGAAAATCTTGCTAAGTTCATTTTCGAATGCTGTGAAGGTATTGTTGCCTTTGTGTAGCCTAATAAAAACAGAAATCCATTAAATAGTCTCTTTCAAACAAAAGAGAACAGAACTTAGCCCATCGTTTCAAATTAGAGCTATAGTTTCATAATGCTTATGAATGCAGTTTAATGGATGGAGTATCTTGGCCTATCTGCCGACAGCCAGACACCAGCGCCCCTCCAGCGCTGATGTGGTACTTAGAGAGGGCAAATTCTTGGCGGCTTGCCGACGGCCTGCCGCTGCTAGCCCTCCAGCGGCATTCCGCCAGAGTGAAGGTAGCGGCATCCTCCAGTGGGCCGCCGGATGGCCGCTGAAGGAATGCCACCGCCGCCCGGCCGCTCAAAATGCGACAACGGGCCACTAGCGGCAGCGGCAGATTGCTAGCTGGGAAGTTACTCTGTATCTACAGTTCCTGATACTTTAATTACATTTACACAATTTACATTTTGTTTTATAAAATTATGAATTAATGTAAGTGCACTTTTGATACCTGAGAGTATAGATCCACACATTGTTGTACAACTAAAATGAGATTCAAATGTAAGTTATATGTAGGTTTACTGCAATAATACATTCCTTTTATTGTCACTGTAGTAGGGATGTAGGGATTGAATCAATTTCCATAATCGAAATTCGGGAAAATAAACGATCAATTATCGATTATCGATAGCATAATAATAATAATAATAATAATGTTTTTTTTTTTGTTTTTTTTTTAACTCTGGTCTGGTAATAACTTTGCGCGTTCTCAGCCAGGTATAATGGCGATGCCGCTGTGTAGTAAGAATATCAGACACTAGCGCTGTGGCCAGGTAAACAAACATGTTACATGTCAGGTTACTCAGCGATCCTCAAAGTCCGGACTCCGGTCCGCATCCGGACCCAGACGCCGTCCTATCCGGACCGAGCCCTATAACGCTTAGTTCACACAGACAACCTACGCCTTGCCTCAACCCACGCCTACGCCGAGCTGGGCGTGAACCTGTTACACGCTTTTGCGATCACACCGCACGCCTTTTGCACGCCGAACCTGGAGCCGAGTCTCAAGCGCCTCTCCTCTCTCCCGACTGTATTTTTTCACGTGTTGTCCAGAATTGTCATGGGTAGCCTAGGTAAAATAAATCTGATATATTTAATGTTCTATTGATGCTGGATATGTATAACCAGGTCTGACTATAGTCAGACATTTTAGAGAGGTGATCTTGCAAGAATATGTGCTGGCACAACAACATTGTCCATCTTGCTTCTTCGGTCGCTATTCTCTCTCATGAAGATTTGTTTGCAAAAAAAGGGAGAAAGCCCCACGTGATAGCCACCCGTCAATCTCTCTCTCTCTCTCTCTCTGCTCAACACGGTTGTAGTAACTCCATTTTATTTTGAAATTCAGTTGACTTTGCCATTTCCCACGGATATTGTCGCGTTTTTCTTTCATGGCTTGACAGAAGAAGCTTGACAGAAGAAGCCTGCCTGCACGCGCCTAGTCGGCTTGAAAATAGAACTCACGCCTAAACGATAAAATCGGCAAGGCACAGGCAAGGCGTGGGTACACGCAGGGTTCACGCTGAGGCGCCCCGTGTACACAGCCTCGTTGCCAAAAACGGATGCCTATTTAAAAGCGTGGGTAAAGGCAAGGCATAGGCAAGGCTTGGGTCGCTGGTGTGAACCCAGCCTAACCTATAAATCATTGAGAATTGTTACATTTCACGGAGCTTTTCTTTTTTAACCGGCACATGCTTTTCTACCCTTTACGGTACTGGTTTATCTGCCAGGAAGCTCACAGACCAATGCATGCGCTGTAAATCATCACACGTGATGCTACTCAGCCAATCAAATATCCGATTCGATATTGCCTGTTCCAGTCGGTTCCAGTGCTGCAGGTGAGAGAGTGTCAGTGACACATGGACGAAGTAGAGACGAGAGACTCGGAGATATGCGAGAGATATAAGTCATTTCACATGGCGTGCTCGAGTAGACGGCAAAAACAAAGATTTTGTTTTAATCCGGAGCAGGCAGACTCTTAGATGTTCATTGTTCTCACGGGCAGCTCAAAACCAGGCAGTATGTCTCATTATGAAGTGCGATGCGATCCTAACCTGTCTATGAAAGCGTCACACGAGCAAACACACTCAAATCCAGACTGAGGGCACACTCACACATTCACTGCCCAACGGCATGTGACGTTTGCATTGCGAACGATCGATAGACAGACAGGCAGACAGACAGATACATAGAGACAGACAGACCAATAGATACATAGAGACAGACATTGAGACAGACAGATAGATAGATAGATAGATAGATAGATAGATAGATAGGGAGCTCACTTCTCTCAAGAGAAAAGGTGGAGTTGAGGGGAGAAAAGATTTTCTTTCTCAAATTAAAGCACTTTTAAGATGCACATTTTCCCAAAGCACTCTGTTGTATGTTATTTTTAAATGCAGCCATTATTTTACTTGAAATGAGAAAATAACATGTATTTATTATTAGTGTAGGCTAGTTATTTATAATGAATCCAGTTAAATATGAAAACTAAATAAACATTGTTGATGTTTATTTTGATTTAACATAGTTGTTGACTACATACAGACATTGTACCATTAGGCTACTGCAATCAGGACATTTTCTCTAACTGGACCTCTATGAATTTTAATTGAGTGCCCCTGGGTTACATGATGTAAGGCAGGGGTGGCCAAACTACGGCCCGCGGGCCAACTGCGGCCCGCTGCCCGTTTTTAAGTGGCCCGCCATGAATTTAGAAAAAAAAAAAAAACGTTTTTTATTTTATTTTATTTTTTTTGCTAAAAACTTTTTTCCGTTTTTCTGTTTCAAAGTTTAAAACGGAAAACGAAAACGAAAACGGGGGAAAAAACGGAAAAACAAAAACATTAAGAAAAAGAAACTGAAAAACAAAAACAAAAAAACTGATTCCCCCCATTTCGTTTTTTCAATTTAAAACCATTGAAAATGGGTTATACTTGGGCACCCTGACCTGGTCTATTTATTAAAAAAATATATATATACTGAATTCATGTTTAATACTAATGTTATGTTAAATTATCTCTGTCTTAACCTGTTGGCACAGGAAAATAAAATTTGATAACATACAGAAATACCCATTGTAATAGGTGAGCGCATCAATAAACTACCGGTATGTGTCATATATTTATTTAGGTAGAAATAAAAATTTTGAAGGGTTTTCTGGTCCAATTTTTTTGCCGCGAAAACTGACGCGCTTAATAGTGTTTGGCCCGCGACTCCTTATATTTTTCTGTATGGGGCCCACAACCAAAAAAGTTTGGCCACCCCTGATGTAAGGCAATCGGCGTCTTCCAGCTTAGCTGACAGCACAAGAGTCAAATCAACAGGCCTGAGCTTGGCACGTCCTTACGTCATGAGTGCGCCTGCGGTAACGTTGACAACCACAGTCACACAGCCTTACACTAGCTAGCTAGGCTACTGTACTCACATTTTGAAAGTAGAACTCAGGCAGCTCACCGGCTGCGGCTTCCAGGCTTATAAACTTGCGACAAAAACCTCATCTGTCCTGATGGTCGAGTTCCATCCAGCTGCTCTCAGAGTCCGACGCGTGGATATTATTATTTGCCGAGATGTGTGTGAATTGATTCAGGTGGGCGTTAGCAGCTAAAGGCTAGCTCCATGCTGACTGCTGCTACTTCATAGTTCATAACATTATAAACAAATAAAATGACTTGAATTCACTTAAACACGTGTACCGCTACTCACACTTTGTTGAAAATTAGGAGAGAAGTCTGCGAAGTGTCATAGTTATAACAGCCTCGCTGAGGTCCACAGACCACTGGGTGCGTTTGTTTGTGTCCGCGGCGCATGCCGTTGTGAATTCCCCATGTTTAAAACAGTTTTGTTTTAAACTAGAGGCTATATGAAGCTCCACCTCACGTTAGTCGGCTGTGCAATGGAGTGGGGCGAGGAGGAACGAATTCCACCCAAACCTAGTCCGCAAAAAACAAAAAACAAAACAAAAATCGATAAAAATTCCACATGATCGAATTCATTCCTCAACTATCAATTATCGATTATTGATGAACATCCCTACACTGTAGCTTGTAGATTGAATTACTATTGGTTTACTGGGATATTACACACATTTTATAAATATTGTAGCCTGTACCAATTGATTTGATTACAGAATAGTAATTGAGAGAAATGGTGTGACCTTGTCAGATTTTTGTAGACGGGGACTTCCAGGATGAATCCCAGGATCCAGGGGAATACAGCGAGACTACAGATCTCCCAGTCGACTGGGATGGCGAGCCACCACTGAGCATCTAGAAGAGCAATCCACACATTCACTGCAGTAGCATCAAGGACTACCCTGCTGTATGACTGGAGCGGTCGTTACACACACAGTCCAGCGGATGAACTTCATCGGGACGCGTACAGACACCCATCGACTTTTGGCCCCAAACAATTTTTTATTTTATTTTTTGGACTGAAGGGACAACATATTTTATTTGTGGGCGCACTTTATTATTTTTGGGGAATTATAAATTGTCAACTGTGAAAAGCTGAAGTACTGAATTCATGTTTACAAACAAAAGGCTTTAAATTCATCTAACTCTTACTAAGATAATCTTGCTAAAAGCCAAAACTCTGTGTTGTCTAATTTCATTGCTGTCATACATTTTTAAGGGCTCTGGTCATTCTGAAAATCTGGTACTTGTCCATGCTCATTTATATTAATATTCTATTATTATTATTATTATTATTCAGAATTACAGTACATATGCTACAGTCATCAAAGAGCATTCATTTACCGATTATCAACTCACTTTGTATCATTATAATGCTTGTTGATATAAGCAGATGGGCAATATTTACCTTTGCTACATGTTTTCAAGACTGAGAGCTCCCAGTTCATCCTCTGGCAAAACGTTCAGCTGTGACGCTTTTCACATCACAACGCATCATAACGGAATTGCGGAAGCTCTGCTCCGAGGGCTGTTGATTCGGCTTCCAGGGCGCTGTTATTGTTAAAGAGCATTAATAGATGGTTATTTACGGTTAAGTAATGCTTATTCAGCACTCTTGTGCTTTTATGAAATGTTCCTTAAGTGATACATGTTTTCAGCTTTACAAGTGTCACAAAGAACATTAATAAATGGTTTATTACAGTTAAGTAATGCTTATTCAGCACTCTTACGCTTGTTGTTATTCAAGGGATGTTTTCAACTTTACAATAAGGGTCACACAGAGCATTAATAAATGGTTAATTACGGATAAGTAATGTTTTTCAGCACTTTAATAAGTTTATGAACTGTTAGTTAAGGCATATATGTTTTCAACTTTACAATAAGGGTCACAAAGAGCATTAATAAATGGTTAATTACAGATAAGTAATGTTTATTCAGCACTTTAATGCATTAATGAAGTGTTAGTTAAGGCATATATGTTTTCAACTTTACAATAAGGGTCACAAAGAGCATTAATAAATGGTTAATTACAGATAAGTAATGTTTATTCAGCACATTAATGCATTAATGAAGTGTTAGTTAAGGCATACATGTTTTCAACTTTACAATAAGGGTCACAAAGAGCATTAATACATGGTTTATTACAGGTAAGTAATGCTTATTAGGCACACTCAAGCTTTTATTAAGTGTTACTTAAAGCAGCTACGAGCAACTTTTTCGATTGTTATTAAACAGTATAAATTGAATATCAATGCATCACATCTTACCTCTAATAGTCGACGAGACCAAAGCCGTGTGTATCTGAGATTGCTCCCTTAGGTGATTATTAAGTCTATAGTCTGTCTAAACTCGCGCCAACAGGGGGCTCTCTAGAGCGACCGGACCGGGTAACCCGGAAGTGAAACGCGGAAGTGAAACCAGGAAGTGAAACGCAGCTGCCTTTTTACGCCGTTTGCGCTGCCTAGCAACATAACATAAACAATGTGAACGCCACGCATACTCGCGGGAACATCTCTCGTTATATTCTAACAGGTTTTTGGAAGTTATTTTGTGGTTATGGCCGAAGTGGCTGCTGCAAACCGTTTCATTTCAATTCCTGATCTGCCCTGGCTACAGACACACTAACACTGGCCGATTCACTCGGGGTTCAAGCGAGACTACTCTGCGTTGGTATCGTCGACTATTAGAGGTAAGATGTGATGCATTGATATTAAATTTATACTGTTTAATAACAATCGAAAAAGTTGCTCGTAGCTGCTTTAAGGGATATATGTTTGCAACTTTACAATAAGGGTCGCAAACAGCATTAATATATGGTTAATTACAGTTAAGTAATGCTTATAGAACATGCATATAAATTAGGGCCACATGAAGAAACGGAACCAGCAAACCTCAAATTAATGTTAATTAAGGGTTAATGGATGCTTATTAAGCACTACTAGTCATGTTAATTACGGTGTGTTAATTAATGCTTATTAAGCATTAACCAACCCTTACTTAATGCACATTAGTTAATGTTAATTAAGGGTTAATTAAGGCTTACTAAGCTTTACTAACCCTGTTAATTCATGTTAATTCATGCTTATTAAGCATTAACTAAGCATTAATTAACCCTTAATTAATGTACCCTTATTGTAAAGTGTTACCTCGTTTTGTTTTGAGCTATGATAACTGAGGAACGAGGACTGATGACTGACAGAGGTTTTGTGTGAGCTATGATAACTGATGGAGTTTGGAAAGAGGACTGACGAGTGACGCCGTCTTGTGAGATGACTGACGCGTGAGGAGTGAAACAGTATTGCAGGAAGAATGATGTTTTCGTGTGAGGACTGAAGGCGTTTCAGAGCACACCCGATGCGGTTTACTATGAGACACAAGAATTGACAACGCTTAGACTGAGGAATGATAGATAGCCAATACTCTGACGGAGGATGCCCTAAAATGGTTGCCGTACGCAAATCGTGACTAACAGACATCGCCCGCCCACCTAGACAATTTTAATTATGATGATGATGATCTGGATGATGAAAGCTATGAAAATGATAAGCCTAAAATATTCCCCCTCCCCTTTTCATCCAATAAAAATCCCCCCGTATTTTTCACCCATCCTCCATGCATCTTCTCTCAGGAGAAAACATCTTCAACAACTTTGATGATTTTTTTCATCACACAGCACAGTGTGGGCCAAGGCTGATTTTCAAAGGCTCTCTGGTTTGAATTTGATCACTGCTATTATCATATCATGTGGCTTTCAGTGTCAAATAAACACAGCACCTTCTGGCCAAAAATGGTAATTTCAGCCCTCTGACCACCTATCATGCCTTGAAGAGAGGAAGAATTTACAAACACTGGACACAGGATACAAGCATTTTCACATATGATTCACAGTCGGTTTAGACCAGGGGTGGCCAAACTTTTTTGGTTGTTGGCCGCATACAGAAAAATATAAGGAGTCACGGGCCAAACAATATTAAGCACGGCAGTTTTTGCGGCAAAAAAAATTGGACCAGAAGACCCTTGTGCAATCAAAAATTTAATTTCTACCTAAATAAATATATGACACATAGTTTATTGATGTGCTCACCTATTACAATGGGTATTTCTGTATGTTTTCAAATTTTATTTTCCTGTGCCAACAGGTTAAGACAGATAATTTAACATAACATTAGTATTAAACATTCATTCAGTATTAAAAATGTTTAAAAATAAATAGACCAGGTCAGGGTACTCAAGTATAACCCATTTTCAATGGTTTTAAATTGAAAAAACTAAATGGGGGGAATCAGTTTTTTTGTTTTTGTTTTTCCGTTTGTTTTTCTTTCTTTCTTTGTTTTTCCGTTTTTTCCCCGTTTTCGTTTCCCGTTTTAAACTTTAAAACAGAAAAACGGAAAAACGTTTTTAGCAACAACAACAAAATCACCACTTAAAAACGGGCAGCGGGCCGCAGTTGGCCCGCGGGCCGTAGTTTGGCCACCCCAGGTTTAGACATTCCTTATCATCCTTGAGAAGTCCAGACTCAGCTGGAGCGGAGGGCGAGCTTAAGAACAATGGAATTTAGATTGTGTGAGCCAGATCACAGATTGGAGGCCTACTAATACTGTAGAAATTAATGAAGGTCATATTCCTAAATATTGTATAGACCAGGGGTGGACAATTTTTTTGCCAGAGGGCCATACTGACATACATCAAATACGTGAAGGGCCACACATTGGAGATCATACCTGCCAACACCAGATTTTTGGAGTCTCCCTATTTTTAACCCTCTCTCCTGTTGTGATTGGTAATCTCTCGTTAATCTCCCTATATAATAGTGATACAAATCCAATGGCTGTAGCAGATGAGATTTATTCACATACAGTAATTCTGCCTTTTATTGAGTTTTTGGGGGCTGTTTTGTTTTTCTTTGAGGACCTTGGGGGCTGGATTGAGATCGTCCAGGGGCCAGGTCCGGCGGTGGGGCCGCATTTTGCCCATGTGTGGTATAGACTGTATACAAATATGGATGTGACGTCACCCATTGGTTGAGGGCTGCTGTTTTGAAGCCTCGAGTTTGGCATTTTGACCATCGGCATCGCCATCTTGGTTGTTTGGAGCCAGAGGTAGGTAACACGAGACGGCCTTTCCCACATGAGCTGCAGCGCCGCCTGCTATTGGTCCGTGACCAGCGAGCTGCGCTATCACTGGACAAGCGACCTGTCATGCAATGCACAATGAACTATTTCCCCTTGAGGATCTGTAAGTGTATCCTAACCTAAAACAGAGCTGGTAAAAAGAGAGATTTTTTTGCATCTTCATTTCTCAGTGTCAAGACTCCCAGAAACAGGTCATTGTTGTCAGAAATTGCTCATGAAGGGGTAATAATGCTTATTATAAATACTGAAATCTCTGACCCAGACGCTGCTGCTTGCACTGTATGTGTGAGTAATGGAGGGTAGGCATATGTTGAGCTTGAAATGAATCCAAGCACCTTTTGGAATTGATCATCGAACAGCCCACGATTACAGGTTGCCAGCCAAACTGATAGATTTTTGTCTTAATATCAAACAGATTCTCAAGATATTATTGGAGCATGGGCCGATACTTCCTTTAATTGATTTGATAAGAGATATTTGATATTACTTGCAACAGAATGCCAATTCTTATTGATATTGATTGATTTTGAGTTTACTGACATCTTAAAGCCCCAATCAGTAAGATTTTTGACATTTTTTACTGTAATATAAGAGCTTTTTAGTCACAGGACATGGTAGATTGACTTGTAATAGGGAGACTCTCGAGTTTATTTATCCCACACCGCCCTCCATTGGCCAGCCCTGGGACTAAGCAGGTTGTCTGCCACGTCCCGTGTCAATAAAAAAGAAAAAAGAAAAGGGTGCGCGCATGCGCTTTACAGCGGAAGCGCTGTCTTCAGGAAAACAAGGAAGTAACTCGATTCGGATTTGCTACGAAAATGATGTTTCACGGAACTATGGATTATTATTTCATCACGTGGTGAGTACCCGATGTCACAACATGTACATAGAGCTTTCTGGCGCTGTGTTCTGTTGACTTTGAACGGCGATATCGTTATCGATACTATTGGGAATCAATAGTAATGGGGGAATACTGACTGGCCAAAGATATTTAGCCTTACAAGGAGAGAGTATTTGTCACATGTGAATTGAAAGCAAATGTGCTTTTTAGACACGGTTTTCAAATTTAAACATCATCACATGTTAGAGTGTTTATTCCAAAAGTGAACATTTCAATTAATTTATGACCCCCCCCACACACACACACACACACACACACACACACACACACACACACACACACACACACACACACACACACACACACACACATTTTCATGTTTTACATTTTTGTAAGGGTGTGTCTGCATTCATGTTTTCAGCAAATGCAAATGCATGTGTCTGTGCTTTGTGTCTATTTGTGTGTGTGCGTGCGTGCGTGCGCATGTGTGTGTGTGTCAGTGTCCACACATAATAACACACGTAATCCTATATGCATATAAACAACATCTCTGTCTTTGTAAACTGGCTTGCATGTGCAGCTTAGTCCTCCACCCATCTGAATAAGTGTTGCTCCCCCGACTGTGTGAAGTGAAGCAACAGTTTGGGGGTCTGCCCATGTGTGTGTGTGTGTGTGTGTGTTTGGGGGTCTGCCCGTGTGAAAACGTGTCAAAGAAGTCTCCTGATCTCCAGAGCAAAACATTCAAGTCAATGAGTTTTCATGATGATCAGTCAGCGGGCCATCGACACACAGTCTGTCCTCAGTTTGAGGTCAGAGCAAAGCACTGAGCTCATATTATCATTAGGTCAATTCGAGATGAAAGATTTGTTCAAAGATCACCCCCGAAAAGCCATGGGAATGTTTTTGAAATATTACAAACAAGGAGAAAACTCCCCTCAACAGAGGAGAGGCCAAGCCGTTCTCACACCCAACCCGTCCAAAATGGACGTTCGGTCAGGAACCTTTGCCATCCTCCTGAAGAGAAAGGTAGCCCCGCCCCCTTCCCATCAGAAATCAACGGTGCGGGTGAGGCGAGGGCTAGTCATGAGTCATGTGACCTCCCGTCAGCCCTAAAACAGATCCATCCCTCTGCTCAAATGACTAGAGGAAAGAAACTACTCTTAAATCACATCTCTTTTTTTCTTCATGTACCTTATTTTCTTACTTCTTCATCATTCTATACTTGGGGCGGGGGCATGGCGGCTCAGTGGTAGAGCTGTCGCCTCACAGCTAGAAGGTCCTGGGTTCGATTTCCACCTGGGACGCTGTGAGCGCTGAAGGAGTGCGTGCCCGTCCACATGTCCTCGAGTGCCCACCGCCCAGGTGGGGTCGTCAAAAGGGCCTTTCTGTGTGGAGTTTGCATGTTCTCCCCATGCCCCCTGGGGGTTTCCTTCATATAGGAACCCCTCACCAAAACATGCAATATCCTGGTCGCTGAAGTGGTGCCTCATCTGGTCATTCGGGGCGCCTGTTCGGAGGGAGGGGAACTGGTTGGAATAGCGTGAACCTCCCACGTGCTATGTCCTACCGGTGAAGCTTCCCCTGTCAGGTGAAAAGAAGCGGCTGGCTACTGCCCATGTCTCGGAGGGAGCATGGAGCCATGGAGCCAGTTTCGGCTCTCCCCAGATCGGCAGAGGGTGGAGCAACAACCAGGATAAATAAATAAAAAATCAAGTCTATACTTGGGGCGTCTGGGTAGTGTAGAGGTAAAACCACTGGCCTACCACCACGGAGACCCGGGTCAATTCCCGGGTAGTGGTACTTCCAGCTTGGTCAGACATTCCTACAGACACCCGTCTGCCATTGGGAAGCCGTTGGGGTACAGTATGAGTCCTGGTCGCTGCACTACCACCTCCTCGGGTTGGTCAGGACGCCTGTTCGGTGGAGGGGAACTGGGGGGAATAGCATGATCCTCCCACACGCTACGTAGTATGGTGAATTTGAACTTAAGCTGCTGTTACACATCCATGTAAGTCACTCTGGCTTGCCATAAGAAGAAGACTAAAATGTACTGTATGACTGTGTAAGATGGGGGTGTAAGCGCTCCAATAACAAAAGAGGGAGGATCAAATATGGATACTTAAATTTGAAAAGAGTTCCTTGAAGATCTCCCAAATAAAGGGTCATGGGAAAGCTTTCAACATTTTAAACAAAAAGACATCTCCCAAAGAGAACAAAGAATAAATATATCAAAGCCACAATGATACACACACACACACACACACACACACACACACACACACACACACACACACACGCGCACACACATGCACGCACACGCACACGCACACGCGCACACAAACACACACACACACACACACACACACACACACACACACACACACACACACACACACATGCACGCACACAAACACACACAAACACACACAAACACACACACAAACACACACACACACACACACACACACACACACACACACAAAGATGGATTTCTTGAGCTTCATATGTCCATGCATCACCCACCTACTGTCCATTCAACAGACTTCCTTCACCCACACAACTGACCGGAAAATGGTCATTTGATGGTCTTGTGTAGCTCGTGGTTAGCAGTTTGTTGCCCACTGGGGTCAACAATATTGTAGGCTACTGTAAGTGGCTTTGGACAAAATACTCTACCAAATGGCCCTGGAATCTTACTGAACTTTTCAATGCAAAATGCTACAGGACAAGGCAAAGTATGTTCTTTCAGGCATAACGACAACTTTTATGTTGAGAAAAGGAGAAAATACTGAATAATGACATCACTACAGTATAATCCTAATGTTAATTTAAAATGATATATTCCTCTAAATATGGCTAAAAATCATTCAAACGTCAAAAAAAAAACATTAATCTTTTTGCACTTGTGTTACTACCTTCCTGCTTTTGCCCCCATAATTGCAAACTCGTTCCGGCGCCACTGGTCTAAACTAATGAACGGAAGCTAGTTGCAGCTAGCCTCCACACCCCGGCTTGGGCTATCCCGTAAGCTGTCTGCATCGGGGCCTGCGGTCTGCGCAGAACCCGTGACAATTGCCTATATATATATATATATATATATATATATATATATATATATATATATATATATATATACATGTGTGTGTGTGTGTGTGTGTGTGTGTGTGTGTGTGTGTGTGTGTGTGTGTGTGTGTGTGTGTGTAATCATGCAAAATGTATTTTTTTGTATGTTTTGTTTTGTTTTAGTGTTGTGCCGTTGCAGGAGAGAAGTCTGAAGCACTTTGTTTAGTAGGAATAAAAACAGAAGTGCAAAATTACACTCAAAGGATGTGTCGTTTTTTCTTCTTCTTTGGGACAACTACTTTAACTGACCAAGTTGTTGATAGCAAAGAGGGGAAGAGAAAGATTACACCTGATCGTCCAGTAGCAACTCTGGAGTGGAAGCAGAAATCTATTCCCATGCGTTGGGTCAGACTAAACATGCTTTCACATGCTTCCCATGTGTTGAGTCAGACTAAACCCTGGCCTTCACATGCTTCCCATGCGTTGAGTCAGACTAAACCTGGCTTTCACATGCTTCTCGTGTGTTGAGTCAGACTAAACCCTGGCCTTCAAATGCCAATTGAGTCAGACTAAACCCTGGCCTTCAGATGCCAATTGAGTCAGAGTAAACCGTGGCTTTCACATGCTTCACATGCGTTGTCAGACTAAACCCTGGCCTTCACATGCTTCGCATGCGTTGAGTCAGACTAAACCCTGGCTTTCACATGCTTCCAATGTGTTGAGTCAGACTAATCCCTGGCTTTCACATGCTTCCAATGCGTTGAGTCAGACTAAACCCTGGCTTTCACGCTTCCCATGCATTGAGTCAAACTAAACCCTGACTTTCACATGCTTCCCATGCATTGAGTCAGACTAAACCCTGACTTTCACATGCTTCCCATGCATTGAGTCAGACTAAACCCTGGCTTTCACGCTTCCCATGCATTGAGTCAGACTAAACCCTGGCTTTCACATGCTTCCAATGTGTTGAGTCAGACTAAACCCTGGCTTTCACGCTTCCCATGCGTTGTCAGACTAAACCCTGGCTTTCACGCTTCCCATGCATTGAGTCAGACTAAACCCTGGCTTTCACATGCTTCCCATGCATTGAGTCAGACTAAACCTGGCTTTCACATGCTTCTCGTGTGTTGAGTCAGACTAAACCCTGGCCTTCAAATGCCAATTGAGTCAGACTAAACCCTGGCCTTCAGATGCCAATTGAGTCAGAGTAAACCGTGGCTTTCACATGCTTCACATGCGTTGTCAGACTAAACCCTGGCCTTCACATGCTTCGCATGCGTTGAGTCAGACTAAACCCTGGCTTTCACATGCTTCCAATGTGTTGAGTCAGACTAATCCCTGGCTTTCACATGCTTCCAATGCGTTGAGTCAGACTAAACCCTGGCTTTCACGCTTCCCATGCATTGAGTCAAACTAAACCCTGACTTTCACACGCTTCCCATGCATTGAGTCAGACTAAACCCTGACTTTCACATGCTTCCCATGCATTGAGTCAGACTAAACCCTGGCTTTCACATGCTTCCCATGCATTGAGTCAGACTAAACCCTGGCTTTCACATGCTTCCAATGTGTTGAGTCAGACTAAACCATGGCTTTCACATGCTTCCCATGCATTGAGTCAGACTAAACCCTGGCTTTCACATGCTTCCAATGTGTTGAGTCAGACTAAACCCTGGCTTTCACGCTTCCCATGCGTTGAGTCAGACTAAACCCTGGCTTTCACGCTTCCCATGCATTGAGTCAGACTAAACCCTGACTTTCACACGCTTCCCATGCATTGAGTCAGACTAAACCCTGGCTTTCACATGCTTCCAATGTGTTGAGTCAGACTAAACCCTGGCTTTCACGCTTCCCATGCGTTGAGTCAGACTAAACCCTGGCTTTAACATGCTTCCAATGTGTTGAGTCAGACTAAACCCTGGCTTTCACATGCTTCCCATGCGTTGAGTCAGACTAAACCCTGGCTTTCACATGCTTCCAATGTGTTGAGTCAGACTAAACCCTGGCTTTCACATGCTTCCCATGCGTTGAGTCAGACTAAACCCTGGCTTTCACATGCTTCCCATGCGTTGAGTCAAACCCTGACTTTCACATGCTTCCAATTGTAATGAATATTGCTCTGTCTAGTATCTCTGTCCTGTGTCATTTTCTTCACAGCTGTGGTATCTTCATATACTTTTTTACTACTACCACAATCTCATAGTAGTAGAGACCACCTTGTAATAGTTCACACTTTCTTCTTAAATATTACATTTCATTATGACGGTTTATACCTGATAACCCTAGTTTATGTGATATTCAAGTTGTTCTGAAAACGTCCATTATTACTTGTCCTTTGAGACAATCACGTTTTGATATTGCCAGTTGACATTTGATTATGTGAACAAGTGCACTGTATGTTTAATTTTATGTATCACATGATGTGTCAGGTACTTAAGGGGTGTGTCCCTACACTATATTCATGTCTGAGGAAGGGCTTTGCCCGAAACTTCACATTATTTTTGTGGTCAAATTGGGAGCAGCTGCCAGTGTGCGGACTCTATCTTTGTATTACTTATTTGCACCTCGGTCCTGCACCTGGTTTTAACCCCTCACTGGATGTGCGTGCCTTTTTTGTACTTTTCAGACTAAACCCTGGCCATCACATGCTTCCCATGCGTTGAGTCAGACTAAACCCTGGCCTTCTTTCTTTACTCGAAATCCACAGCAGCGAACATTTTCGCTTTCAGAATGGAGGGAAAAAGGCAAATAAAGGCTACAGGATAAGAATCTACAAAGTTTGTTCCTGCAGCAAGTAGTGTCTCAAGATAAGATAGACATGTTGGCTCCTGCAATTTAATTTACAAACGCTCCCGCCTACCCGCTGTATTACCCTGGTAAAGCATCCTGATCATCTGTTTTACTCGGCGGTTCAGTCTGGCTCCAAGCCCCTCCCCCCTAAGTGCACGGGCCAATCAAGGACCCACATTGTAGTTGTTAACACAACCAACCAATCATGGACACCGCTGCCAAAACAATATGGCATCTCGCGAAGCAGTGAGCGGTGACATTAATGTTAGCAGAGTAAACAGCCATAAGTGCAGTTATTGCAGAAAGAGACTCAATAACAACAATTAAACAAGAGCAAGAGGCACCAGTGGAGTTTCTCAGCGGAAAAGACGTTTTTGCTGTTCTTCAGAGTGGATTTGGGGACACTGATTGGCTGATGGAGTTGGCTGTCAAGGCAAGTACTGAAACAGAATGTGAGATCACGTTATCAGTCTATGTCTGTATCTCAGCAGCTCTCAAAGTTGGTAAAAAAAATAAGGCAGGTCGAGGATATCCAGTCAAAATAAGGCAGGTATCCGCTCATTTCCCCACTTCCGTGTCCCCTGTGCAGTGAATAGCTCCAAATGGAAAACAAACTAGTCGAATCCTAGCTAGCCGCAGAGCAGAAATGGAAATTGGACAAGAGATTTTTTTTTTTATTATGTTTCTGAGGGGAATACAGTATTTTCGTGTGTCATTTGTCGAATACTTCCTTCTGGTTTGAAGCGTTTTTTTTCTTTGGAAGATGACAACTTCCTCTGTCCAAATTTTCCATTTTCCATCCATTTTCCAATCCAAAGTTTCTGGAGTATTCAAAGATTGTGGAAGAGATAGACTGGCTTACTATGCAGCAAAGACAAAAGTTTGATCAAAACACAGTCCATATGAATCCATTTATTACTCTGCCTCCTCGTCATGCTGAGCTAGCTCTTTGCACATGTTTTAGCAGAGCATGCAAGGGACATCCACTTCCAGTCATTTAAACGGCAGCTGACGCATGCCAACATTAAAAACAACCTCAGCTTAGGAATGTGCTGGATGACGATGGAGAGGGAAGAGGAACGGGATAAGACATTTTAAACCCCCCCCCCCCTCTCTCTCTCTTTAACACACCAGCAGCAGCAGTCACTGTAGGGGCCTCATAACATGCTGACAACAGTGGTGTTGGGTCTCTGCATGCCCGGCCTGGCTAACATTGTAGAAACTGTGAGCCACCATGGAGCGAGCCACAGCGCCTGGCCAAGCCACATGATAAGAGCCTGGTGCCAGAGCAGCGAGCTGGGAAGCCAAGCGGACCTCATACGAGAAGTCACAGCCGGTCCGTGTTGTGCGGTGCAGCAAAGACTAAGAGGCACACAGCCAGCTCAGTTCTGGTGGGGAGAAGAACACATGGGATCTATGCAGGGAACAACTGCTGCATGTTGATGGAAAAGGATCTTACAGCAATTAAGGGACAATTAGAGCAGAGTGTTCCACGCCTTGTGGTTTGTATCTTCTAAATTTGCAGCAGGCAATCACACAATCTCCCCATCTGAAGGGAGAAGATTCTTGGGGTCAACTTCCGGCTTGTTGCTTAGCAACGAGCACCACGCTAGCATCGTTCTCCTATGAGTCACACCAAACTCAACACAAACATTGTCTTGCTTGTCATTAAGTGCGCCTGACTGCTATATAAATAAATCAATAAAATTGGTGATGGTCATAAAACTCTACAATTTTGTTAATATTGCACATTTTGCCTGCATCATAATTTTTGGCTTATCTTTGTGAAGTAGGATTTGGCCTGTTGTCCATGCTTTCATGAAAACCAATTTCATATTCAAACCTGAGCTTTGATGGGGGGCCAGCTTATGCCTCATTATTAACTCATAAAATGTTTCTGACTGTACGCTTTAACATGAGGTGCATCTAGTCTTTGATCATACCTAGTTTAGCTCATATCTTAATCCTATGCAATACATTTGGTTCATGTTATGTTATAGCTTGTAAAATAATAATGTCATTGCATTTTTGGTACTTTTATTTTATCGTTATATTCACATTTGATATAAATTATGAATTTGTAGGAATTACAAATGCAGCATCCTGCCAACTGTCTGCCTTACATGACAAAACACGTCATTTAGCAGACACTTTTACATACATGTCAGCACATTTTGTTGACATGTATAGTCAAACCGATGACTTTTAAGAAGAGAAGAAGATAGAAAGATGGGTGGGTGGGTGAATGGAATGAAGAAGCTGGTCAAAGCAACAACAAAAAATCTCAAGGCTGGATTTTTGCTCCCAGTCTGGATGGGTCCGGTGTATGATGGTCACTATTACACAATGTTACCTCTTTGGAATGTTAAGGATTCGAGGGTGGCATGTGGAGGCCTTGAGACTCCTCAGATTGAAGGCTGCTCAGGGTGTTGAGACCACAAGACATTTGTTTGTTGGTTAGAGGCTGGATGGCACGCTTATTGAATTTGATCATGTTGCTATGGTTACAGTTGTGCTACAGTGTAGCACATGTGGTGCTAGCTAGAAACATTCTTATGGTTGCTTTCATGTTAAACAATGTCTTTGATACTGTAAGTACATGTAGCGGTGTAAGCTGGATAATGTGCAGTAATGTACAGTGTAAAAACAAAAGCCCCTTCAGGCTGATCAAGGTCTTGATTTTGCATTCATTTTGTGTGTATACAGATGTAGGCTATTCAGAGCTCTATCTGTGCATATGTAGCCTGTAGTATAGTATTTCCCTTTACACAGATGTGATGAGCCACTCTGTCTTTAAGGAGGTAAGTATCAGAATTTAATTTGTATTGGGTTTTAGTGGAGAGGTTCAGTGTCACAGGGGTCTCAGAGGTGTTTCAGAGGCCTCTCCAGCTCCCAAGAAGAAACATTTTGAGGAAACACTAGTCTATCAGGATATTAGTCTGACTGGGGGGAAGCAGCATGGTGGACTTAGCTCTCTCATTGGTGCCGACCATTTCAGTCGATGCCGGATGGAAATCCCATTCCGCTCCCTGCAAGCTCTGCATTGGCTCTGACCCGCTCTGACTGTGGCTGCGACCATATTTGGATTTCCTTTCCAAGCCCCGTGTGGAATCTGTATGCCTCTGCTGCTGTACGTGTTGAATCTGCCGAGCTCAAATGCCTGCGCCGCTGCCTTTGAAACAATAACAACAGCAGTGCTATTCGCTAGCTCGTTGCTACACGCTGAAAACGATTGATGTGGATTATGCAATGAAGCCAGCCTGCATGGTACGTTCGGTGGATGGCTGTAAACAGCCTTTTCCCCTCAAGTCCACAATAGAAAGCGTCCCCAGCCAGACTCTCCTCGCCCCTTTGCTGGGAGAGTCTGGTAAGCGAGACTATCAGGATATTGGCCTGAAGAAACATTTTGAGGAAACACTAGTCTATCAGGATATTGACCTGAAGAAACATTTTGAGGAAACACTAGTCTATCAGGATATTGGTCTGAAGAAACATTTTGAGGAAACACTAGTCTATCAGGATATTGACCTGAAGAAACATTTTGAGGAAACACTAGTCTATCAGGATATTGGTCTGAAGAAACATTTTGAGGAAACACTAGTCTATCAGGATATTGACCTGAAGAAACATTTTGAGGAAACACTAGTCTATCAGGATATTGACCTGAAGAAACATTTTGAGGAAACACTAGTCTATCAGGATATTGGTCTGAAGAAACATTTTGAGGAAACACTAGTCTATCAGGATATTGGTCTGAAGAAACATTTTGAGGAAACACTAGTCTATCAGGATATTGACCTGAAGAAACATTTTGAGGAAACACTAGTCTATCAGGATATTGACCTGAAGAAACATTGTGAGGAAACACTAGTCTATCAGGATATTGACCTGAAGAAACATTTTGAGGAAACACTAGTCTATCAGGATATTGACCTGAAGAAACATTTTGAGGAAACACTAGTCTATCAGGATATTGGTCTGAAGAAACATTTTGAGGAAACACTAGTCTATCAGGATATTGACCTGAAGAAACATTTTGAGGAAACACTAGTCTATCAGGATATTGACCTGAAGAAACATTGTGAGGAAACACTAGTCTATCAGGATATTGACCTGAAGAAACATTTTGAGGAAACACTAGTCTATCAGGATATTGACCTGAAGAAACATTTTGAGGAAACACTAGTCTATCAGGATATTGACCTGAAGAAACATTTTGAGGAAACACTAGTCTATCAGGATATTGACCTGAAGAAACATTTTGAGGAAACACTAGTCTATCAGGATATTGACCTGAAGAAACATTTTGAGGAAACACTAGTCTATCAGGATATTGACCTGAAGAAACATTTTGAGGAAACACTAGTCTATCAGGATATTGACCTGAAGAAACATTTTGAGGAAACACTAGTCTATCAGGATATTGACCTGAAGAAACATTTTGAGGAAACACTAGTCTATCAGGATATTGGTCTGAAGAAACATTGTGAGGAAACACTAGTCTATCAGGATATTGGTCTGAAGAAACATTTTGAGGAAACACTAGTCTATCAGGATATTGGCCTGGAGGGCAGGGAGGATGTTCCTCAGCCCCGCCCCGGCCTCTAAAAAAAGACTTAGGTTATTTGCAAACATTACACAATTTCAGCACAATACTTCTTCAATCACAGCATCTTTGTCTTGTTACAGTTCTCTCATGCTGTTACAGTTTTCTCATGCTGTTACAGTTTTCTCATGCTGTTACAGTTCTCTCATGCTGTTACAGTTCTCATGCTTTCCCCACAAATCGAATTGAACAAATGAAACTTTGGCAGTGCTTTTTTCCCCTTCTTCTTTCAGAAAAGCTGCCTTGAAATCAAACATATTGCAAATTCAAGGAGAAAGCAGTACAAATCCTTAGAGTAAACTTCCAATGTAGCTTTACCACTTCAACTGACCATTCCCATGACATGCATATTAGTGACGCTCATATGACTCTTATTTAAAGATTATATTTCTGCCAAGTCATCAGGGTGCCCTCCCAAAGGCCTTGACAGGACATTTTTTATCATTTCAGACATTGAATACACGTGTCCCCTATGAATGTCATGACACTCACAGGAAGAATCAGTAAGACCATTTTGCCCTTATTGTGAACATAACACTTATTTTGATTTCTTGTGTGTGTGACCATCAAATTGTTGGATGAAAAAGTTTCTCTAAACAGTCAGTCTTAGTGGTTGCAGTTGTAGTAGGCCTACACCAGGACTTGAAGTGATACTGTAGCTGGCAGTAGATGCAGTGTCAGATAACAGAAATAGTCGTAATATTAGTAGCAGTATTTTTAAGTTAAACCGAAACATTTCATGATCCTTATTTAAGCTGCATGAGGCTTTGATTTACTGAAACCTTAATTTCATTCAAGAACACTCAAGTCATAGAATTAACCATTTATTGTATTATGAATACAATGCATACAATTATGTTTGGCGTTGAAGGCTCCGCTCTTAGAATTAATTTAATATTTAATTTAATATTTAATTAATTTAATTCTCCCTGAACTCGGCTCAGCAAGCATGCTACGCCGAGCAGGGAGAGCAAGCAGAATCCCCCATGGGAATAAAATATTCCAGATACATTTAAACCATAGAAAGTAAAAGAGGGAGCCTAAAAGCAAGACATGGAAACATGTTCATTTTTTGAGCCATGCAGACTCCAGAGCTACAATACATGATAGTATTTGATCTAAAAGGTGGAGGCTGGGGTGGAGGGGGCAAAGCGTTGCCAGCAGCTGCAAACGATCAGCAAGGTGGGGAACAGATTAGTGAGTGAGAGGCTGCCATATTTAAACGGACCGCCTTGTTGTGAGAATGACTGTGATTGGAGAATTGGTTAAACGGTGAACCAATTCACATGAGCATGGTGGCTCAGTGGTAGAGCTGTCGCCTCACAGTCAGAAGGTCCTGAGTTCGATTCTCACCTGGGACACTGTGGGCGCTGTGGTTGTGTTCTCCCCCATATCTTCAGTGCCTACTGCCCAGGTGGGGTATCTCGTCGTAAGGGCCTTTCTGGTTGTGTGGAGTTTGCATGTTCTCCCCGTGCTCCCCCAGGGGGTTCCTCCATATATAACCCCCCCACCAAAAACATGCAGAAGATCAGATCGTCATCGTCATCCGACCAGTGACGACAACATCCGAAGTTGGTCCCTGGGCGCTGTACGGGAAAGCGACCACTGCTCCTGGCCTGCCCCCCGGAGGAAAGGACATGCCTGGATGGGTTAAATGCAGAGGACACTTTTCACCGGCCACCGTCAGCATGAGTGTGTTGTGGCCGCATGCATGTGTTGTGGTGTTCGTGTGACAATAAAAGACGGGGCTTGTCCCGTTACAAACAGAGGCTGTCAGCTGGTACAGCTGGGGCGTAGCCTATGACATCATGTCTTGAATGAACTAACGCAGGCTTCATTTATCTAGTAGATAATGAGGATTTTTATTCAGAATTGACAATATGACATTGTGTCAATTGGTCATTGAAATCCCAGGTGCTGGAACAGGAGTAGAGCAGTGGGCGATTCCCTGTCTATGTCATCAGGAGGTGGAGGATGTCCGCTCACATCCGATGGAGTGCGAGCACCCCCGCCTCCCGGTAACCAGAGAACATCCACCGGGAGTGGAGGTGGAGTGAGCCCCCGCAGGCGCCGCAACACTGGCCATTTGAATTTACAAGATGCTATAATGTGTGTGTGTGTGTGTGTGTGTGTGTGTGTGTGTATGTGTGTTCAAGTTTCTTTTTCTTTTTTCACCATTACCTGAGGTGACAGCCTTTTATTAGCTGTACACAGGATATGATGTATATCCCTTGTGCCTTCCTGTGGTCCTTTGTGACTGTCTAAATGTCAATCTGATTCACAGAGCAGTCTGTGTGTGTGTGTGTGTGTGTGTGTGTGTGTGTGTGTGTGTGTGTGTGTGTGTGTGTGTGTGTGTGTGTGTGTGTGTGTGTGTGTGTGTGTGTGTGTGTGTGTGTGTGTGTGTGTGTGTATCACCTAGCTTGGCAAGATCAAGCTGATTCACAAAACATATGTGCCTGTGGAATCAGATAACCCCCAAGCAGACTCACTGTAACAAGAGAGGATCTGCACACGACTCGACGTGGCTGGTTTGTCCACCTCCACAAACTGTGCTGAACCTGAATACATATATACATACATACATACATACATACATACATACATATACATTATCTAGTAGACGTGGCATTGTGACAAGCTGGATCTTAATTAGGTGATTGCCCTAATTACGGTGTCATAGAGCAGGCAAGGCAGCGACACGCAGTGGCCATCAGTGATAAGAGCAAGCGAGCTACGGGCGTGCTAATGTGAGCTAGTATCACCTGCCACATATCATTCATATAGTCTGTGTGAAACAGAAGAACCCAGCCCGGCTACATAATGGACGGACGGACACACACACACACACACACACACACACACACACACACACACACACACACACACACACACACACACACACACACACACACGTAATCCCTGTGGGAAAGGTGGTAGGAGTCTGTGTGGAGGTTTTTGGAGGATAGGGGGAGCATTCATTACCTGTAAGTGATATCCCCAGAACCAGAGCCGAGCCGCCCCACAGGTCAAACTGAAGAAGGTCCTAATCTGCCGTTGACCATGGTCCATCTGCGATCCAGGAACAAGGTAATCACATGGGTCAAAGTTACCGGGCGCCATGCCAGGAACGGCTTTCTCAGCTTTGTTTATACGCTGTAAAATTTGATTCGATGCGATTCTGTCCAGTTTATCTCTGTCTCAATTCTGCTTTCTTCTTTTCGGTGTCCCCAGTTGGTAAAAAGCTGATTTTGGGTGCAGTGGTTAAGGTCATGGTTATGTTAAGGTTAGGGTTACGTTAAGGTTAGGGTTAGGTTTTATACCACATGGCTTCGGGGAGCCCTCACTATGGGCGATTCAGGGTCTCCCAGATATGAGGGCTCCAATTGTTATAAAACCAGGGTTATATTCATAACCTTGAGTTAAGGTCAGCGTTATGTTAAGGTTAGGTTTAGGCAAGTAGTGGTTATGGTTAGGGTAAGTCTCCAGGAAATGCATGTAAGTCTGACTGTGTGCGTGCGTGCGTGCGTGCGTACGTGCGTGCGCGCGTGTGTGTGTGTGTGTGTGCGTGTGTGCATGCATGCATCCATGCATGCGTGTGTGCGTGCGGGCAATTGCTCATCAGCGAGGCAAGTTGATCATTTGTTGATTATTATCCCAAAAATGATATCACAGTGACAGCAGCTTGTGAACTTAAAAAAAAAAAAAAAAAAAGTGATAGCAAATCTGTTGATAATAGGAGCAATAATGTTCACACTAAACATGAGATACGTTGACGTTGAGATGCGATAACATTGAGGTTAAGTAGTGCTCATTCCCCCCATCACTCCCATGTAAGTGTTTAGGTTGTTGCTAAACCATCTGGATCAAAGCCAGCTGTTTCATTAGACTGGAAATAGTTTATCTTGAAGGATTCCTTCCTTGGACGGTTTGTGCTTATAGTTGATTCATTTGGAGTGGGAACTTGCGAAATGTAAGTATGTCCTCAGTATGACTTCAGCGAGGTGAATGGGCTGTAAGTATGTCCTCAGTATGACTTCAGCGAGGTGAATGGGCTGCCTGCCTCGACGACTGACCACAAACTCAAACACAAACACAAAGAAAGAAATGCGACATTACAGCAACAATTCACAGTGTTGTTATAGATGAATGATCCCCGTGGAGGAATTGGGTTGGACAATATCCTTTTGAAAGAGGCAAACGTTTACAAAAGGATGTGGGTCAACTGATAGGCCTACTAGGACCGCCAAGACTGTTATCCTGAAGACCTAAATGGCTCCAACACTCCAGAGACTTTAGGTTTCCTGCCTGGTTTCCTCACATCCATTCATTAGAGTTCAAGATTGATTTAACCCTCATTTAATGAGCCAAGTGGACGAGGAACACTTTTTATTTACACCAACGATCAGCAGAAACTCCACTGGAGACCAGACTGTAGTTTGACAGTGGCATTTCTCCTTCGCTTCTCTCGCCCAGATGTTCTAGAAACTTCATCAACAGAAAATCCCAAGAAAAAGACAGTCACAGTCAGTGTTTCCATGGTTGGTGCATGGTCCACATGTCCTGCAATATTTAAATGTCCCGGACAAAATGGAAGAAGTTCCGGTTAAATATGATCTGTGTTTATTGAGCTTACAAAAAATAGATAGTATTCGATGGTATAGGGAGCATACAAACAACTCTGAGGGTTTTATTGCTGTCATTACTACAGCCGTGTTATGTAGGCCAACATCGCTATTTTGTAATACATCCTAGTGCAACAGATAGGTAATAGGCAATGCTAAGAGATAATGCAGATGGGGATAGCTCCCTATGCTGTCATCTAGGCACCAAAGATGTTTACAAAAAAATGGCTTAAAGGAGAATTCTGAATCGCTTACATTTGTTTTTAGACTGATATACGTACATCTTTATCACCTAGATTCATAGTGTACAGGGGAAACAAGTGCAAATACCTTTAAGCCCACAGCACAGTGGTGTGGCCATTCAGCCTTATGGCACCACGCCTGCTCCCACCACCTACATCCCCTGCAGCCCTCGAATCCTGACTCTCTACCACCTTCCTATCCCTACAGGTAGCTACAGCCCCTCTTCCCTAGCCCCACCCCCTTCATTAAACATCCATGCATGAGTGAGTGAGTGAGTGAGTGAGTGAGTGAGTGAGTGAGTGAGTGAGTGAGTAAGTTTGTGAGTGAGTGAGTAAGTGAGTGAGTGAGTGAGTGAGTGAGTGAGTGAGTAAGTTTGTGAGTGAGTAAGTGAGTGAGTGTCCTGACTGCCATCTTCTGACGCTTGTGGGCCTGCTGGCACCGTGGGAAAAACACTAATTATTCTCTGATATTGATTTCTGTTTAGGATAGCCTAAGGCTTATGATGTTGGTCTATTTATTTATTTATTTATTTATTTATTTATTTATTTATTTATTTATTTATTCTACCACTACATCACTGGTCATGACCCACCCGAAACCGTCGCATCAGTCCCATTTTTGGTCTTGTCTCAGGCTGATCCATGTAAAAGAAGATGATCTGTTTTACAGTAAGCCAAGTTTTGACACTTGCACGTCATGTCATTGTTACTGTCTACCAATCAATTAGCAGCTTCTCTGTAGTCTCTTAGAACAGACGAGTTGGCTTCCGCAATTTTCAAATGCTTCCGCCATACCGTCTGTATTTCGTGGGGGAGAATCATGCACCAACCGGAATGGGAAGTAGAAAGGCGGGTTTTCCGCTCATTAGTCCAATCAGAATCGCAGAAAGGCGGGTCTTCCGCTCATTAGTCCAATCAAAATCCAATATGCCACATTTTTCGTGGACACACGTGTCGTGATTGGTCGGATTCCGTCGAACTTCTTTCCTGTCTGAAGGTTTTTTTTCCCAACTTCCTTGTGCATGTTCTGGGGGTGTAACGTACAGACTGTGTATAGCTGCATTCGCCGGATGTAGATGAGACAGTCTGTTTTAAGAGACTAGCTTCTCTGTGAATGCCGTGGAGGATTAATGGCAAATAAAAGTGTCAGAACTTCAATTATCCATGGGTGAAGAAACACAAATTATCCCAGACTTCAGGGATTCCTTTTTTGGTCTATTATCCCTCATAAACTCAGCCATTTTCAGCTGGCATGTATTATTTCCATTGATGAGTGTTGCTAGATCCCGCCCCCCTTTCTTCTTTTGGATGTGACAGGGGCGTCTAGACACTGTTATTCAGATTCAATGTCACTTTTGTGGGGCAGAAAAGAAGGGTGACTGCGCTCTGCTCTGTTATCAATTATAACATAAACGTACCCAGACGTTTTGAAGGGCAGGGGAGGGAGGATCAAAATGGTACTCAAATAAATTTGCAACACATTATTCTTTTTTCTTTTCTTTTTTTTACAGTATTCAAAGTGGCATATTAAACATACAGTATAGTGCAATTATGAATTTGTATGTTGACCCATGTCACAAGTATTATAACGTGTTTCATCACACAGGGCTGAGCATGTGAAAAAGTCAGCACGTGTGAAAACCAACATGTGAATTCAAAGCACAGCTTTTTGGACAAGCTGGTTTTCATGTGCGCCTTTGAAATTCCTCATATAAAAATGATGTTTTCCCTTTTTTCCCCTTTTTTCTTTTTACATTTACACTTTTTTTCACCAGGTGAAAACGTGTCACACGAATTATTTACATCCTGTATTAAAACCAACTTGTTTAAAAATAAAATAAAATAAACACATCCTTTGAATTCACATGGGTTTTGACATTATGTGAAAGAAGGGTTAACATTTTTGTCACACTTTTTCATATAGTCCTGGGAGACCACGGGTGTAACCCCGGTGCCCCTGCTTGGTGGAACTCCGCTGCTCTGGCTAAATTCCCACACAGGCCTTCCTTCCACCATGGCCACCTAATCATCCCTCAATATCTGATTGGCTCTTTCAGTCCTCAACTCTCCACCCTGGTAGCTGATGCGTGGTGAGAGTTCTGGTGCAAACTGGCTACCATGCATCACCCAGGTGGGTGGGTGAGTTGAGCCCACCCCCCACACACACAGACACACATCCTAATATGTAAAGTGCTTTGGGTGCCTTGAAAAGCACTGTATAAATCCAATCAATTATTATATATCTTGGTCTGTTTAATAAATATACAAAACATCATTAATAAAAACATTGTAGGAGGTTGACCTGAGGAGTATAAGGGCAAAGGACAGGGCGACAAACTTATTAGCATATCCACCCTCACACAGTGCCTGTCTTATTTGGAAGAGACCAGCGATTTCTACTACAGCTGACCTGCTGTTCCAGTCTGTCTGCTGTCTCAGCTGAAGGCGCTTAAGGTCTCTAAATGCATTCTGTCTGCCTGAAGGTCACAGAGCCGTTTCCACAACTTATAACAAAAAGAAAAGTCTCTAACTGTTTTGATTGTCAGCCTAATTCCCTATTCTCTGCCTGATTACATTCCACATCAAAGCAGAGTAAAACACACACACGCACACGCACACGCACGCACACGCACACGCACGCACACGCACACGCACGCACACGCACACGCACACACACACGCACACGCACGCACACGCACACGCACACACGCACACGCACACACACACACGCACACGCACACACACACACACACACACACACGCGTGCATGCAACACGCACACGCACACACACACACACACACACACACACACACACACACACACACACACACACACACACACACAACTCTGTGTAAAGGGGTTTGTGTGTGGCGGAAGAGCGTCCCTCCCCCTGCCACCCAGCCCAGGCCTGGTTTACGTCTGTGTGCCACTACCCTTGTGGGCCTTACACTAAGGTGTGTGTGTGTGTGTGTGTGTGTGTGTGTGTGTGTGTGTGTGTGTGTGTGTGTCTGTGTGTGTGTGTGTGTGTGTGTGTGTGCGTGTGCGTGTGTGCGTGTGTGTGTGTGTGTGTGTGTGTGTGTGTTCAGGTTCCCTTGTGTTCCCAACAGTGGGGAGTGTGTTTGTTCATGGTAGCAGCTTCCTAAAAGGCTAAATGCCCCCCTGAGGAGAGCCAGACTTCAGATCTTTTAAGCATGCTCAGACAAACGCACACTGTTCTCGTCCGCTCACAACTGTTTTAACTGTTTTTGTTGAAAAAGTTAGAAATCACTGCCAACAATATTAGTGATCCAACCTGATCTCTTAAGAATGCAGGCTTTCAATTTGTGTTTGTTTTCAGATATAAATGATCCAATTTTAGAAAAGAATGTCTCATGTGAGGCAAAGAAAAAAGAGAAAAAAATCATCATCATCATGATCAACTTTGGCCAAAACTAACTTTTGTTGAGGCGACTGACCAACCCACATATTTCCTTTTCCTATTATTTGCAGTTATAGATTTGGATTTGTTTATGCTGCTGCCCTAGGCAACTTTGCACATTGGCAGCCCCAATTAGCAGCAAAGGATTACTGTTTGTTGTTGAATTGTTGAAGGACCGAGAAATCAAGTAAAGTGACTTCGGTGTGCAATCCTCACACCTAACCTAGGTTATGTCTTATAACCGGACTTATTAGACCTCTGGCGGAGCCCTATGGGGCAGGGCGGTTTTCCTCTTCTTAGTGGCTGGAAGGGGTGGAGAAATTCGGAATAAGCTCTGTTGAATAAAAGTCACATGAAATAAGAAGAGGTCAGAATAACAGTGTGCTCCAGTAACTATTTTATATATAGACCTCTTATATGTTTGCAAACAGTGATTAAGTATTTTGTGGGCGGAGCCGAACTGGTTGAATGCCTTCACTTATATGAGCGCACAACAGGCTGTACGTATCCTGTCTGTGACGAACAGGTTAGGCTCGTTCATACATATATACAGTAGATATATATATTTTATTTCTTATACATGTTCTCATGTCTTTACATATAGAAATATATGTATACTTTTGCGCTGCAGCAATTAATAGCTCAGCTAGCTAGCTGTTAGCACGTTAGTTATGGGTCAGTAAAACACCACTGAATGACCAGTTTGACATAACTGACAACCAGCTCGAGTCACGCTTTTTCCATAAAGCCCACCAGCTTTGATATCTGTTGGCTAGTTGTTGAGATTTATAACAATATTGTGGCTCTAAAATAACTTTTTTATCAACGCGGTGAGACTGTCATGGCGGCTGTTTCCGGTAACTGTTTCCTGTCTTCCAGCTCTGGACCAGACAGTTTATAAGAGAGAACAGACAAACAGAGAGAACAGCGCTGCTGTCATTGGGCTGCAGTGGGATAATCGGTGGAACAAGGTATTACCTTCATTTCTCATCAATTTAATGTATTTGGTGCAGAATTGTTGAAGTAGTTTGATGATTGACACAAACAGCAACCAATCAGTTGCGGCTGGAAAATACGTCACCAAATCAGTGGCAGATAGCAGAGCATCCAGACCCATATGAAGAGTGATGCAACTGTGATTCATATGGGCTGGATATCATACCAGGCTAGGGATCTCTCTAGTTTCGGTTACATTTGCTTCCTCAGATTTTTTGCTACATGTACCACGGTTCGTGCGCACCTGCAGTGACATAACCCTGTGACGTCCAGTCCAAATTGAACCTGGAACAAAACCAAGGTTTCCAAACGTCATACTCAGGGATGGTGAATAGAAGTTTTTGGCAGCAGTTCTGATGAAGATCTCTGACCAAAATGTCCCATTTTTAAGTAGTGCCATAATAAAAAAGTATTTTTTAATGGAGAGATTATAAGTGTTCATTCAGGTTCGGCCGTCCGTTGTATCTGGACTGACACTCGCTGCTGTCTCTTCCTGTAGGGTGGAGAAGTTTAGAGTAAATTGGGCAAATCTTCAGGGTCTTAATTAGTGGGGATGGGACTCTGTTGCGGCCCCACTTTGTGGTTAAAGCTGATAAGATGGTGGATTTTTGTGCTAAATTCTTGCCTAGTGCAGCTTCAAACTATACAGTGCTGTGGGAGTCGTACCTTTAGCCGCAGAGGGCGGTTTTCCTCTTGTTCGGTCCAGCGGAATGCTTCCAATCCGGAAAGCTCAAGGTTTTCAGATGACAGTTCGCGCCGGCGGCGTCTTACATGTGACTGTATGTGTGCAGGAATTTATGATGCCTATAAAGCCTGCATTCCTCTGTGACTGTGCGTCTGTATTTGCCAGGATTTGTCTGTACTGTAGCCCTGATTGACAATGAGTTTGTACAGCAAAATGTCTGTGTGCCTGCAAAGATGTGTGTACAGTATGTGTGTCTGGTCTGCATACAAATAAGCATAGGTTTACATGTGAGTGCATTGCCTGTGTGTGTTGTGTTTATGAACACTATTATGAAAAAAAGATATACTGCACTCAGAAAGCTCAAGGGTCTCTATAGTTTGTCTTTTTTGGACTAAATATTTGGCTTACGAAATGGGGACATCCAGGAAGGCTAAAGCAACTTGTATGCATTTGGGACATCTTAGGTTGAAAGTTTACTCACAATCTTTGTCCCATATCACCGTTGCGGTCTCTCCCGGTGCAGGAGACAGTCTGGCAAGTGAGACTACCGTTGCAGTCTCCACTGCTTACTAAAGGCCTTCAATTGAATGAATTCCTACTTGCAGAATCATCAGGGTCCACATCTGTGCCTCTTTCAGTTTGGCAGGAAGCCATTTTTATTTCCATTACGCCCATAACATCACTGATGAACTTGCAAGTTTGAAATTCTTCCTCAGATCTCTGAAGGTGAACTTTAGTGCACAAAGACCCATGGATGCAGTTTTAAATTGATACTGAAAGGCCTACTCTTATCCAGACACAAATGTTTCTAAATCACCAAGATTGCCAGCAACAAATTAAGGACTGCCAAAGTTAGAGGCATCATCAAGATAAAAAGTTGATAAGAGCGTCTTAGAACAAATAAAGGAGGAAGATATGATTCACGAGAGAAAGCAGGATGATACTGATAAGTTTTCAGCCTACAAATGGAGAGGGGGAGTGATGATGATCACTAAATAATGATTTTCATTTTCCCTTTTCAAGTATTTCTTTTGATTCATTCGTGGAAGAACCCTTAGCTCTGCAAATTAAATGTTAAATTTAAATTAATTTATACAAAGTGACTTACAAAGACAGTAGGATTTAAGCTTAAATTCCTAGATAATAAGGAAAAGGATAAGATATAAGTGAAAATAAATAAGGAGAGATGTGATTTTTACTAATTTAATAAACAGGTTTTCAGCCACGTAGAAAGACGGCAAATTAATCTCAGATTGATTAATGCCAATTGATTTTTATTTTCCCTTTCTAAATAATTCCATGTGATTTATTACTGGAAAACAAGTGCAGCCCCAACTAAATCCATCTCATGACCCCTCAGAGAATCCCAACCCACCAGATTCTTAAAATGTACATCTTGAATTCTGACTAGATGATTAATTGACTTTTGACTGTGTAGTCTGTAATCTGTAGTTTATACTATTCAGTTGGGAAATATTTCGCTTACTGGTGGTGTGCCACATTTAATTAATTTAATTTAAAGATCTCTATGGCATTGTCTACCCACTACCTAGCTATAGCTAAAGCATCTTAATTCTGTAACAGTGTTGATGGCATTGATTTTGAAGCGTGCATAGTTCCTGCTTTCTTCTGAATTGGCATTGTACTTCAGATAGTCTCAGAAGAAGTGATGGAATTCACACCCTCCTCTATACGAAAACTTTCAGGAATAGGGAGAGTCACAAGGAGTTAATGTTTTTGAAGCAGTTGCCAAAGCATCTTTGTTAGCCCACCTGGAGTTAGCCGCTGTGGCTGCCTGTTTTCTAATAAGGTTAATTGAAAACAGATGAGATCAGTTTCTGATTTATCTCCTTTTGGAGAACTAATTCCTTGCTTAGACCATTTAGCTAATATGTCTTGACAGCTGTGTTCTGAACTTCACAAACATGCACTTGAAACTAAATAGTGTTATCAGGCTGCCAAAATGGAACCTCTGCCTCACATGTGTTGTATTCTCACAGAGAACTTTCACATTCAGTGAAGAAAACATTTAAATGATAAAATTAAGTTGAAGTTCTTAACTCTTTTGACCCTTCATTATAAATTACCTTTTTATTTTTTTTAACTACGCCCCATGGTGATCTTGTCTACTGCCAGCATGTGTATGCGGCCTGGCCCTTCCATAAGCCATCTCATCTGGCAAGGTGGTCGAGAAGGACCACCAGAGTATGGGCCGCACTCAGAATGGATTATTACATCTACATCTATTTTAAGTACTGGTGTACTGGTGATATTTTTTTACTGAGCTTTCAACCAGAGTGGCACTGTTGAGCGCTGTGACGGCTGGGCTCTAACCCGGAAAAATATCACCAGCACAGACTTTGGATGAAAAGAGGCATTTATGAGCAGCGTCAAGCTTTCTTGCCTAGCCGAAAGAGTCCTACATACACATTTGGCTGATTTTATTGACAATTCTTCCATGTTTGAGAGTAGCAGACTTGATTTATACTGGCTGCTAAGGCAGTACCAGAATATATGGAGTGCTTGAGTGATGTCACTCAGCGCACATTTGCTCAACTTCACATCACTGATGACATCGCTCACTGATGACATCACAATTGCTCGAGTGATCACCCATAGACATATATAAGGCTAGATGGCTTAAGGCGGAGTCACCAGCGTCGTTGAAGCGCCGCCATCTTGCTACGGCAGGCTTTCTGGTACGTTCTATGGTAGCTGTTGGAGGGTGCACAGACAAAAATACTCATAACTCGCTGAAATCTTGACGGATTTACAAACGGTTTGGTTTATTACAAGCATATTCCGTTCCCGAGATATGGCAACAACAACAAAAAACCCACTAAAAACACTATTTTTTTGATGGGCTCCAAATTAGACCTAAATTAAACCGAAGCATCTATGCCATGAGAGGGATTCAGGCACAAAGTTTCATGCAGTTTCATCCATTTCCCTAGGAGTTATGATCATCTGATGTGATAATACTAACCCAACAACAGATGCTCATAGCTCCTAGCAAAATGGATGAAACTGCATGAAACTAGGTGCGTGAATTCATCTCATGATGATGATGCTTCAGTTTAAGTTTGGTGTAATTTGGAGCCAAAAATAATAATAAAATGTTAGCGTTTTTTTAACCCATAGATATATATAAAGCTGTGGTGCCGTAGCAAGATGGCCACCATGCGACGACGTCGCTCTCCATTGACCGGTAGCGCGGGTAAGCCATCTAGCCTTTATATATGTCTATGTGATCACCACTGATGACATCATCTCGTGACATCACTGATGATGTCATAGATGTGAGATGTCGTAGACATTGTGACATCGTCAGTGATGATGTCATAGACATTGTGACATCATCAGTGGGACAATTGAAACAGACAAACAGACAAACATAGCCCACATACTCCCTTTTATAGGCATAATTAAAGCAATACAACTGTGCCTTTTGCTTGGCTGGAAATTATGGTGATGTCCAGAGATGGTTTCCAGAAGTACACAACCTGCCTATGACCGTCCCCTGATCACAACCCACCGCCATGCAAATATTCAGTCCAATGCCACCTGGGGTGTGGGTGTGAGGTGTTTTCCAGAACTTTCCAAGTGGTTCCAGGACTTGGTGAAGTCCCCATGACCTTCCCCGGATCATAACCCCCTGCCATCCAAAATGTCAACCCAATCCGACCTGGGATGTGGATGTGAAGTGTTTTCCAGGTGGTTTCCAGGATTTTCCAGGACTTTCCAGGTGGTTCCAGGACTTGGTGATGGACCCATCACCTTCCCTAGATCATAACACCCCAACATGCAACATTTCAGCCCAATCCGTCCTGGGGTGTGGGTGTAAGGTGTTTTCCAGGTGTTTTCCAGGACTTTCCAGGACTTTCCAGGTGGTTCCAGGACTTGATGACATGCCCATGACCTTCCCCAGATCACTACCCCCCGCTATGCAAAATTTCAACCCAATCCAAACTGGGCTGTGGGCGTGAGGTGTTTTCCAGGTCGTTTCCAGGATTTTCCAGGACTTTCCAGGTGATTCCAGGACTTTCCAACCTGCTCATGACCTTCCCCAGATCATAACCCACCTCCATGCAAATTTTCAGCCTAATCCGACCTGTGGTGTTAGAAGACAGACATATATACACATAGGGCCCTATCTTTCCAACTGCGGTAATTTTGCGTTAGCGCACGTTTTTCGCTGGAAAAGCCCTAATTGTGGGCATGTCGGGCCGCCGCGCTTCACGTCATCTCAGCGCAAACCCCGATAGGCGTGTTTATGCCCATATTAACAGGATTCACCAGAAGTTGAGATCACTCCCCTTAAAAGCCACAGCGTCACCGCCTGCACGTCTGTGACAGGCAGCAGCTTCTTTCTTGCTCAATGCAAGCAGAGTGACAGAGTGAGAGAGAGAGAGAGAGAGAGAGAGAGAGAGAGAGAGAGAGAGAGAGAGAAAGAGAGAGGGATCCACAGGACCACGCACAGCGCTGCCTCGGTGCCGCGGCAGTGCCTCTACCCACCCTGTGCACCGACCCCCCCAGCCTGCCTACCCGGCCCAGCTCACACCTTCTCCGGGGAGACCCCCCTTCAGGACACGGCACACTAGCTGAACACAAAGCACCCCTCCACGCGCTACACACAGACTCCCGCCCCGCCAGACCCTCGTTCCCCTGGTAATCCAATTCAAAACGCAAATCACTTTTTCGCACAAACCCATGACAAACGAATTCTCATTGTTAAATCAAGGTGTGTTTTTTTCTGCAGTGTAGGTTAGTTGAAAATCAACGTGGCATTCTGAGGAAGTGTGTCCGTGCGCGAGCTGTGCATAATGGGCCTATCCAAGCGAGGACTGCACTGCGCCAGAGAATACTGTCTGCGCTCAGGCATACGCCTGGCATAGTGGGGTTGTTTGCGCTAAGGCCAGCTATTTGCTGGTGTTAAAATTGAGAGCACCCAAGGCCTCTTTTTCTAACACATTGCGCTGGAACGCCTATTTTGGAACGGGCAACGCCCACACCTCTTTGCGCTCGGCACATACCGACGGTATCTTCCCCACAGCGCTAAATGACACTTGTGCGAGACACATGATAGGCTAGAGGCCCACGGACACGCCTGGGCCACGCCTACACCTGTGTCATCCCAGCCAAAACTGGACGGTGGAGGCAGACGATAGCTTAAGACGCTGGGAAGATAGCAATAAGAGGCGCGCAAACGATAGCGCCGTACGAAGATAGGGCCCATATGGTCAACAAGCTCTATTTTACTCAGTTCAACAGATAGCTGAGTGGATAAGACAGATAATATCCTGCTGGAAAGGAAGGGGCCCTGTGTTCAAATCTCGCATGGTCATACTTTTCCTTACACTTAAAGTATACTACTAGTATAATGAATTGGGCCAATTTACTGTCAAGAAGTATTAGGCAAGTACACTTAGGAGTATACTACTAGTACTGATATTAGTATACTTGGTGCATAAAGTATACTTGAGTATAAGTATACTTGCATATAAAGTACACTTGGAAATACACTTGCTCTTTACTTAAGTTTACTTAATAAAATAAACTTGAAGTATACTTCTTTTTGCTAATAATAACATTTTGCTTATAACATTAAAAATAAGAAATGGAGTGAGAGTTGCAATCAGTTCCTCTTGAGCAGATTATTTTAATGCAGTTTTTAAGCCCTGAATCTGAAAGCTAGCATATCTTACATAATGTAAAATAAATTAATCTGTCAGATGCATAGTCTCCAAGGGAGTGGATTTGGTGTATTTACTATCATGTATCTGTGACGACGGGGGTTTTAACTCATCCCATGCTGTGCGGTCACCCTCATCTCCCCTGTATACTTAGTCTTCCCTATGAAGTATTAAGAGAAAGTGGATGGTCTACAAACGACTGCCTGCAGTAGGTACTGTAGGACCCCTGGAGGTAGAGGATCATGGGGTAATCCTGCCAATAAAGTAGCATAATGTAGCCGTGGGAGCAGGATGAAGTGTAAGTATGACGAGGTTGTGGGAAGAGCAAAGACCCATATGCTCTTCAAATTCCACAGGATGCGCCTTTACTTTGTTTACTCCTTCTCTTGCTCCTTATTTCTCCCAAGTCACAATTTGACTTGCTCGAGACTTGAGTATTTGATGCACGAAGAGAAGACTTGTCACTTGACTTGGGTTCTGGTGACTTGATTTGATGCACGAAGAGAAGACTTATTGAGTTGGGTTCTGGTGACTTGATGCATGAAGAGAAGACTTATTGAGTTGGGTTCTGGTGACTTGATGCATGAAGAGAAGACTTGACACTTGAGTTGGGTTCTGGCTTAGTTTAGTTTAGTTTAGTTTATTAGGATCCCCATTAGCCATTACACAAGGCAACAGCTACCGGTACTCTTCCTGGGGTCCACAGTCAAAACAAACAATACAGATACATTACAAATATGCAAAGTAAAAGACAAAACACATTTTAAAATCATAAATTTAAGACAAACAAGAGAAAACAAACAAAAACTCACTCAACCTGGTTCTAAATACAGCATATGTCCATCCAAATAACCATGTAACCTCCATCACAATATTCCTAAAATACTATACAGTATATACAGTCATATAATACTATAATATAATACATCTACCTATAGCCTAACTAATACATTACTATCCGTTTAACAATCATTATCTATCATCTGTCCACCCATAGTACATCCTTATGTTATATAACGTCTAACTATATTACTACATTAATTACTATCAACTCTATACGATATCTAGGTGTATAATCACTATTTCTAATACCAGTTCCATTCATTGCGTATAATTAACTAGTTATGAAATTATATTTCATAACTATATATTATATTATATGTTCTGGTGACTTGATGCATGAAGAGAAGACTTATTGAGTTGGGTTCTGGTGACTTGATGCATGAAGAGAAGACTTGACACTTGAGTTGGGTTCTGGTGACTTGATGCATAAAGAGAAGACTTATTGAGTTGGGTTCTGGTGACTTGATGCATGAAGAGAAGACTTGACACTTGAGTTGGGTTCTGGTGACTTGATGCATGAAGAGAAGACTTGACACTTGACTTGGGTTCTGGTGATTTGATGCATGAAGAGAAGACTTGACACTTGAGTTGGGTTCTGGTGACTTGATGCATGAAGAGAAGACTTGACACTTGACTTGGGTTCTGGTGATTTGATGCATGAAGAGAAGACTTGACACGAGTTGGGTTCTGGTGACTTGATGCATGAAGAGAAGACTTGACACTTGACTATGGTTCTGGTGACTTGATGCATGAAGAGAAGACTTGACACTTGAGTTGGGTTCTGGTGACTTGATGCATGAAGAGAAGACTTGACACTTGACTTGGGTTCTGGTGACTTGATGCATGAAGAGAAGACTTGACACTTGAGTTGGGTTCTGGTGACTTGATGCATGAAGAGAAGACTTGACACTTGACTTGGGTTCTGGTGACTTGATGCATGAAGAGAAGACCTGACACTTGAGTTGGGTTCTGGTGACTTGATGCATGAAGAGAAGACCTGACACTTGAGTTGGGTTCTGGTGACTTGATTTGATGCACAAAGAGAAGACTTGACACTTGAGTTGGGTTCTGGTGACTTGATTTGATGCACGAAGAGAAGACTTGACACTTGACTTTGGTTCTGGTGACTTGATTTGATGCACGAAGAGAAGACTTGACACTTGACTTTGGTTCTGGTGACTTGATTTGATGCACGAAGAGAAGACATGACACTTGACTTTGGTTCTGGTGACTTGATTTGATGCACGAAGAGAAGACTTGACACTTGAGTTGGGTTCTGGTGACTTGATTTGATGCACGAAGAGAAGACTTGACACTTGACTTGGGTTCTGGTGACTTGATTTGATGCACGAAGAGAAGACGTGACACTTGAGTTGGGTTCTGGTGACTTGATTTGATGCATGAAGAGAAGACGTGACACTTGAGTTGGGTTCTGGTGACTTGATGCATGAAGAGAAGACTTGACACTTGACTTGGTTTCTGGTGACTTGATTTGATGCATGAAGAGAAGACTTGACACTTGACTTGGGTTCTGGTGACTTGACTTGATGCACAAAGAGAAGACTTGACACTTGACTTTGGTTCTGGTGACTTGATTTGATCCACGAAGAGAAAACTTGACACTTGAGTTGGGTTCTGGTGACTTGATGCATGAAGAGAAGACTTGACACTTGACTTTGGTTCTGGTGACTTGATTTGATGCATGAAGAGAAGACTTGACACTTGACTTTGGTTCTGGTGACTTGACTTGATGCATGAAGAGAAGACCTGACACTTGACTTGGGTTCTGGTGACTTGATTTGATGCACGAAGAGAAGACTTGACACTTGAGTTGGGTTCTGGTGACTTGATTTGATGCACGAAGAGAAGACTTGACACTTGACTTGGGTTCTGGTGACTTGATTTGATGCACAAAGAGAAGACTTGACACTTGACTTTGGTTCTGGTGACTTGATTTGATGCACGAAGAGAAGACTTGACACTTGACTTGGGTTCTGGTGACTTGATTTGATGCACGAAGAGAAGACTTGACACTTGACTTGGGTTCTAGTGACTTGATTTGATGCATGAAGAGAAGACTTGACACTTGACTTGGGTTCTGGTGACTTGATGCATGAAGAGAAGACTTGACACTTGACTTGGGTTCTGGTCAGTAGCGGAGCGTACGCCGGGGCAGAGGGTGCGGCCGCCACGGGCCCACTCGTCAGGGGGGCCCATCAAAAAAAAAAAAAAAAAATTTTTTTTTTTTTTTTTTTTTTTGCAGGCCAGGCCACCTGGCTGGCAACCTGTGTTTTTATTTTTCTTCTTCAGAACAAGCTTGTCTGTAAAGTGGCTTCACTGTAGTCTTTCTTGGACATAATATTACTTGGCTCAATGAGTGACAAATTGTGTTTTCGGATATAGGGGCTATCAGCTATTTTACAGTTGTGACTTAAAATGACTTTATTTAATAAAGTCAGTGGTGTGAGTCTGAGAGGAATTCAATCAATAGACAATAACATTGGTGTTTTTAAAATGAGATATTCCACTAAATATGGCTAAAACCGATTCAAACATGCAAAAAAGGCACATTTTTCTTCGCGGCCTGGCAGGCCCGGTTCTACGGGGGTGCAAAAGCATGCATTGCACCCTTATTTGTCTGCATGCTCAGTT
>NW_028151354.1:0-44018 GCF_964638095.1 Poromitra crassiceps
CGCCTGAACGAGTTTGGTGTCATTTGGAAAAACTTTGGTCAAAAAAAAAAAAAAAAATGACACCAAAGTTACAGGGATTCTTCATCATGATGAGAAGATACGCCTGAACGAGTTTGGTGTCATTTGGAATAACTTTGGTTTTTTTGAAAAAAAAAAAAAAGACGGATGTCGGATGCAACAATTCACTAAAAATCAGTAATTGAAGCTAGCCCTTTCAAAGTTGCTGGACACGTAGGAGACAGTCTAAAGCCTACTCTCAGCAAAGGGTAGGCTAATCGGAGCTACGCTGAGCGAGCTGTGGTCCCGCAGAGTTGAAAAAAAAAAAAAAAACGCACGAAATTACGAAATCCAGCAAAATTGACATCTCTTTTTGTCAATTTGACACAGTTCCACTCAACCTTGAGCCGAAATTTTGGCTACAGTGTATGTTGACAACCCCTAGTACATGCTCAAACCGTCATTTTGGTTGTAGCTTCAATTACTGAATTTTAGTGAATATAAAGATACGACCTTTTTTTTGTAAAGAAAAAAAGTTCCGTTTTGACCTCCCATTTTTTGTGGGCTGAAAGAGGAGTGTGAGAGGAGTTCCCACAAAAAAAATTAGAATTTTAAGTGACTTCCCCTAGGAGTTATTCAGGTTTGATTTTTTTTTTTTTTTTTTTTTTTTTTTTTTCAATTTTTTTTTTTTTTTTTTTATAGCCATGTAGGTACTCTAAGGACTCCATTTTTGGCGAGGAGCCCGAAAACCGAGTTCATTTTGGCCAAAAAGCAAGGGAAATGGCCGAAACGCGACTTCCGATTTTTAGGGGGCGTTTTGACCTCCCATTTTTTGTGGGCGGGAAGAGGGGTGTGAGAGGAGTTCCCCCAAGAAAGGACAGCCTTCTAGTCCTTTTACTTTAGGAGTTATTAGCACCCCTAGTTTCAACATTTTTAAACGATTGGACCGCCCCCCTGCCTAGGGGGAGGGGACTTGTGCTAATCTTTTCTCAGGATCTGCTCTCCTATAGGAGGGCTACATGCTCCAATTGAAATGATAGCTCCAGGTGGTCCAGGGGAGTTAATTGACAACCCTAGCTGAAATTTGCACTAGGTTGTTAGGGTTGTACACCGTTGACCCATTGTGAAGGGCTAAGTTGGAACTAGGGTTAGGAAGTTAGACATGTAGTCTTATGTAGTTTTATGCGCTGGTCCCGAATATGGGCGGGGCTTCCGCCGGAAGTGACCGGAAGTGGGTGTAAATAGGCTTTGAACATGGCATTTTGGCCAACCCTAGGCTGTTTTGAGGGAGGGTTGTTGGGGGGGTGTCATATGAGCATGAATTGGGTTGATTGGAGTCGTTTGGTGAAACGGCTAAGAGACTTTTTTTTTTTTTTTGTATGGGAAAAGTACTTGTGTTTTTTTTTTTTTTTTTTTTTTTGAAAAGTGTTGAAATTTTACCAAGTGTTTGGGTGGTTAGGGTTTTGAGTGTTTTTTTGTGGGGTTGTGTTAGGAGCACGTTTCATGCGATTTGGGAGTTTTGAAGTACTTTGTGTTTTTTTTTTTTTTTCATTATTAATTTTTTTTTTTTTTTTTATAGGCATGTAGGTACTCTAAGGACTCCATTTTTGGCGAGGAGCTCGAAAAACGACTTCATTTTGGCCAAAAAGCAAGGGAAATGGCCCAAAATGGCCCAAACGCGTTTTTTTTTTTTTTTTTTTTTTTTTTTTAATTTTATTTTGAAATTTTTTGTTTTTTTCATAGCCAAGTAACCACTCTAACGACTGGGAATATTACGGGGAACTTGAAAAACTACTTTTTAGCTTGATCCGAGCAAGGGAAATTCTACTTCCTGTTTTGGTCATTTTCTTTTATTTTGAAGGCCAAAAACAGGAAGTGGTTTTTTTGCTAACTATTTTAACTTTTTTTTTTTTTTTTTTTTTTTAATTTTATTTTGAAATTTTTTTTTTTTTTATAGCCAAGTAACCACTCTAACGACTGGGAATATTACGGGGAACTTGAATAACTACTTTTTAGCTTGATCCGAGCAAGGGAAATTCTACTTCCTGTTTTGGTCATTTTCTTTTATTTTGAAGGCCAAAAACAGGAAGTGGTTTTTTTGCTAACTATTTTAACTTTTTTTTTTTTTTTTTTTTTTAATTTTATTTTGAAATTTTTTTTTTTTTTATAGCCAAGTAACCACTCTAACGACTGGGAATATTACGGGGAACTTGAATAACTACTTTTTAGCTTGATCCGAGCAAGGGAAATTCTACTTCCTGTTTTGGTCATTTTCTTTTATTTTGAAGGCCAAAAACAGGAAGTGGTTTTTTTGCTAACTATTTTAACTTTTTTTTTTTTTTTTTTTTTTTTTTTTTTTAGCTAATGCTAAGCTAACTTTTTTTTTCTTAGGGTTAGGGTTAGGGTTAGGGTTAGGGTTAGGGTTAGGGTTAGGGTTAGGGTTAGGGTTAGGGTTAGGGTTAGGGTTAGGGTTAGGGTTAGGGTTAGGGTTAGGGTTAGGGTTAGGGTTAGGGTTAGGGTAAGGGGGTAAAAGCCACGATCATACGGGGGTATGATCCTATCTTTCCCATGTTAAACCCTAATTTATGCAAATTTATGCGAGATATGCAAATAAAAAAAAGTAGCTCCTCCCACTTTAGCAAAGTACCCTACCAAACTTAGGAGATCGAGGTACCCCACTAAAACCACACCCCCGAGGCTCTACGACCTTCGGGGGCGGAGTTACACTTTTTTGGCTCCTCCCCCCCCGCCGGAAGCCAGGGAAAGGGGGCGGAGCCTATTTTTTTGCACATTCGAACTCCTTGGGGGCGTGGCTACAGATCCCCCCTACTTTGGTTAGGCCACGCCCACCGGAAGTTTGCTATGTAAACCCTAGTGAAACCCGGGTTAGGGTTAGGGTTAGGGTTAGGGTTAGGGTTAGGGTTAGGGTTAGGGTTAGGGTTAGGGTTAGGGTTAGGGTTAGGGTTAGGGTTAGGGTTAGGGTTAGGGTTAGGGTTAGGGTTAGGGTTAGGGTTAGGGTTAGGGTTAGGGTTAGGGTTAGGGTTAGGGTTAGGGTTAGGGTTAGGGTTAGGGTTAGGGTTAGGGTTAGGGTTAGGGTTAGGGTTAGGGTTAGGGTTAGGGTTAGGGTTAGGGTTAGGATATAGGGTACGTTGCTCACTACTTTCGTCAAACTTCCCGCCTCAAACAAGAATACATAAGCTCCACCCATTTATGTAAAGTAGAGGAGGGGGAAATACATGATGTATTAAAAGGACAAGTGGCCACGCCCACCGGAAGTGGGTTAAAACATTTTTTTAAAAAGTTTTCAATGTAAAAGTGAAAAGTCAAGTGGAATACATAGCTTAATCCTGCCGGCTACCCCCCCTAATTCGACTATGGGCTTTCCAACGCACATTTTATAAATTGTGTACGACCTTCAGGGGCGGAGCTATGGCCGTTTTAAAACAATAAAAAATAAAAAAAATAAAAATTCAAACATGTTTTTTTTTCACCAAACACATCCTATATGACGTAGTTTTGGTCGCTGAGCACGAATATCAAGTTTATTTTTGGGTACGACTTCCGGTTCCGGAGATATGGCCGTTTAAAAAAAAAAAAAAAAGTGTTGAAATTTTACCAAGTGTTTGAGCCAAAATCCTTCCTCAGGGGATGTGATAGGAGTGCGTTTCAGGTCATTTGGAGTCGAATGGTACTAGGGTTGAAAGTTGTTTTTAGGGTTGTTTTTTACATAGGAAAAGTACTTGTGTTTTTTTTTTTTTTTTTTTTCATTAAATTTTTTTTTTTTTTTTATAGCCATGTAGGTACTCTAAGGACTCCATTTTTGGCGAGGAGCCCGAAAAAATAGGTTTTACCTGGATCCGAGTTTCGGCAAATTTTAGGAGTGCTCCAAATGACACCAAAGTTACAGGGAAGCTTCATCATGATGAGAAGATACGCCTGAACGAGTTTGGTGTCATTTGGAAAAACTTTGGTCAAAAAAAAAAAAAAAAAAAAGGCCAAAGTCACAGGGATTCTTCATCATGATGAGAAGATACGCCTGAACGAGTTTGGTGTCATTTGGAATAACTTTGGTTTTTTGGAAAAAAAAAAAAAAAGACGGATGTCGGATGCAACAATTCACTAAAAATCAGTAATTGAAGCTAGCCCTTTCAAAGTTGCTGGACACGTAGGAGACAGTCTAAAGCCTAGGGTTAGGGTTAGGGTTAGGGTTAGGGTTAGGGTTAGGGTTAGGGTTAGGGTTAGGGTTAGGGTTAGGGTTAGGGTTAGGGTTAGGGTTAGGGTTAGGGTTAGGGTTAGGGTTAGGGGTTAGGGTTAGGGTTAGGGTTAGGGTTAGGGTTAGGGTTAGGGTTAGGGTTAGGGTTAGGGTTAGGGTTAGGGTTAGGGTTAGGGTTAGGGTTAGGGTTAGGGTTAGGGTTAGGGTTAGGGTTAGGGTTAGGGTTAGGGTTAGGGTTAGGGTTAGGGTTAGGGTTAGGGTTAGGGTTAGGGTTAGGGTTAGGGTTAGGGTTAGGGTTAGGGTTAGGGTTTAGGGTTAGGGTTAGGGTTAGGGTTAGGGTTAGGGTTAGGGTTAGGGTTAGGGTTAGGGTTAGGGTAGGGGATCTGAGCCACGATGGCCCGCGGGCCATCCCTATCTTTCCCATGTTAAATCTAATTTATACTAATTTATGCGAGTTATGCAAATAAAAAAAAGTAGCTCCTCCCACTTTAGCAAAGTACCCTACCAAACTTAGGAGATCGAGGTACCCCACTAAAACCACACCCCCGAGGCTCTACGACCTTCAGGGGCGGAGTTACACTTTTTTGGCTCCTCCCCCCCCCGCCGGAAGCCAGGGAAAGGGGGCGGAGCCTATTTTTTTGCATATTCGAACTCCTTGGGGGCGTGGCTACAGATCCCCCCTACTTTGGTTAGGCCACGCCCACCGGAAGTTTGCTATGTAAACCCTAGTGAAACCCTAGTTTTTTTTACTAAGTGTTTCAGCCAAAATCCTTCCTCAGGGGATGTGATAGGAGTGCGTTTCAGGTCATTTGGAGTCGAATGGTACTATCGCCGGAAGTACTTTTTTTTTTTTTACATAGGAAAAGTACTTATGTTTTTTTTTTTTTTTTTTTTTTTTTTTTTTTGGTGGGAAAATTAAGTATAGCCATGTAGGTACTCTACAGACTCCATTTTTGGCGAGGAGCCCGAAAAAATAGGTTTTACCTGGATCCGAATTTTGGCAAATTTTAGGAGTGCTCCAAATGACACCAAAGTTACAGGGAAGCTTCATCATGATGAGAAGATACGCCTGAACGAGTTTGGTGTCATTTGGAAAAACTTTGGTCAAAAAAAAAAAAAAAAATGACACCAAAGTTACAGGGATTCTTCATCATGATGAGAAGATACGCCTGAACGAGTTTGGTGTCATTTGGAATAACTTTGGTTTTTTTGAAAAAAAAAAAAAAGACGGATGTCGGATGCAACAATTCACTAAAAATCAGTAATTGAAGCTAGCCCTTTCAAAGTTGCTGGACACGTAGGAGACAGTCTAAAGCCTACTCTCAGCAAAGGGTAGGCTAATCGGAGCTACGCTGAGCGAGCTGTGGTCCCGCAGAGTTGAAAAAAAAAAAAAAAACGCACGAAATTACGAAATCCAGCAAAATTGACATCTCTTTTTGTCAATTTGACACAGTTCCACTCAACCTTGAGCCGAAATTTTGGCTACAGTGTATGTTGACAACCCCTAGTACATGCTCAAACCGTCATTTTGGTTGTAGCTTCAATTACTGAATTTTAGTGAATATAAAGATACGACCTTTTTTTTGTAAAGAAAAAAAGTTCCGTTTTGACCTCCCATTTTTTGTGGGCTGAAAGAGGAGTGTGAGAGGAGTTCCCACAAAAAAAATTAGAATTTTAAGTGACTTCCCCTAGGAGTTATTCAGGTTTGATTTTTTTTTTTTTTTTTTTTTTTTTTTTTTCAATTTTTTTTTTTTTTTTTTTATAGCCATGTAGGTACTCTAAGGACTCCATTTTTGGCGAGGAGCCCGAAAACCGAGTTCATTTTGGCCAAAAAGCAAGGGAAATGGCCGAAACGCGACTTCCGATTTTTAGGGGGCGTTTTGACCTCCCATTTTTTGTGGGCGGGAAGAGGGGTGTGAGAGGAGTTCCCCCAAGAAAGGACAGCCTTCTAGTCCTTTTACTTTAGGAGTTATTAGCACCCCTAGTTTCAACATTTTTAAACGATTGGACCGCCCCCCTGCCTAGGGGGAGGGGACTTGTGCTAATCTTTTCTCAGGATCTGCTCTCCTATAGGAGGGCTACATGCTCCAATTGAAATGATAGCTCCAGGTGGTCCAGGGGAGTTAATTGACAACCCTAGCTGAAATTTGCACTAGGTTGTTAGGGTTGTACACCGTTGACCCATTGTGAAGGGCTAAGTTGGAACTAGGGTTAGGAAGTTAGACATGTAGTCTTATGTAGTTTTATGCGCTGGTCCCGAATATGGGCGGGGCTTCCGCCGGAAGTGACCGGAAGTGGGTGTAAATAGGCTTTGAACATGGCATTTTGGCCAACCCTAGGCTGTTTTGAGGGAGGGTTGTTGGGGGGGTGTCATATGAGCATGAATTGGGTTGATTGGAGTCGTTTGGTGAAACGGCTAAGAGACTTTTTTTTTTTTTTTGTATGGGAAAAGTACTTGTGTTTTTTTTTTTTTTTTTTTTTTTGAAAAGTGTTGAAATTTTACCAAGTGTTTGGGTGGTTAGGGTTTTGAGTGTTTTTTTGTGGGGTTGTGTTAGGAGCACGTTTCATGCGATTTGGGAGTTTTGAAGTACTTTGTGTTTTTTTTTTTTTTTCATTATTAATTTTTTTTTTTTTTTTTATAGGCATGTAGGTACTCTAAGGACTCCATTTTTGGCGAGGAGCTCGAAAAACGACTTCATTTTGGCCAAAAAGCAAGGGAAATGGCCCAAAATGGCCCAAACGCGTTTTTTTTTTTTTTTTTTTTTTTTTTTTAATTTTATTTTGAAATTTTTTGTTTTTTTCATAGCCAAGTAACCACTCTAACGACTGGGAATATTACGGGGAACTTGAAAAACTACTTCTTAGCTTGATCCGAGCAAGGGAAATTCTACTTCCTGTTTTGGTCATTTTCTTTTATTTTGAAGGCCAAAAACAGGAAGTGGTTTTTTTGCTAACTATTTTAACTTTTTTTTTTTTTTTTTTTTTTTAATTTTATTTTGAAATTTTTTTTTTTTTTATAGCCAAGTAACCACTCTAACGACTGGGAATATTACGGGGAACTTGAATAACTACTTTTTAGCTTGATCCGAGCAAGGGAAATTCTACTTCCTGTTTTGGTCATTTTCTTTTATTTTGAAGGCCAAAAACAGGAAGTGGTTTTTTTGCTAACTATTTTAACTTTTTTTTTTTTTTTTTTTTTTAATTTTATTTTGAAATTTTTTTTTTTTTTATAGCCAAGTAACCACTCTAACGACTGGGAATATTACGGGGAACTTGAATAACTACTTTTTAGCTTGATCCGAGCAAGGGAAATTCTACTTCCTGTTTTGGTCATTTTCTTTTATTTTGAAGGCCAAAAACAGGAAGTGGTTTTTTTGCTAACTATTTTAACTTTTTTTTTTTTTTTTTTTTTTTTTTTTTTTAGCTAATGCTAAGCTAACTTTTTTTTTCTTAGGGTTAGGGTTAGGGTTAGGGTTAGGGTTAGGGTTAGGGTTAGGGTTAGGGTTAGGGTTAGGGTTAGGGTTAGGGTTAGGGTTAGGGTTAGGGTTAGGGTTAGGGTTAGGGTTAGGGTTAGGGTAGGGGATCTGAGCCACGATGGCCCGCGGGCCATCCCTATCTTTCCCATGTTAAATCTAATTTATACTAATTTATGCGAGTTATGCAAATAAAAAAAAGTAGCTCCTCCCACTTTAGCAAAGTACCCTACCAAACTTAGGAGATCGAGGTACCCCACTAAAACCACACCCCCGAGGCTCTACGACCTTCAGGGGCGGAGTTACACTTTTTTGGCTCCTCCCCCCCCCGCCGGAAGCCAGGGAAAGGGGGCGGAGCCTATTTTTTTGCATATTCGAACTCCTTGGGGGCGTGGCTACAGATCCCCCCTACTTTGGTTAGGCCACGCCCACCGGAAGTTTGCTATGTAAACCCTAGTGAAACCCTAGTTTTTTTTACTAAGTGTTTCAGCCAAAATCCTTCCTCAGGGGATGTGATAGGAGTGCGTTTCAGGTCATTTGGAGTCGAATGGTACTATCGCCGGAAGTACTTTTTTTTTTTTTACATAGGAAAAGTACTTATGTTTTTTTTTTTTTTTTTTTTTTTTTTTTTTTGGTGGGAAAATTAAGTATAGCCATGTAGGTACTCTACAGACTCCATTTTTGGCGAGGAGCCCGAAAAAATAGGTTTTACCTGGATCCGAATTTTGGCAAATTTTAGGAGTGCTCCAAATGACACCAAAGTTACAGGGAAGCTTCATCATGATGAGAAGATACGCCTGAACGAGTTTGGTGTCATTTGGAAAAACTTTGGTCAAAAAAAAAAAAAAAAATGACACCAAAGTTACAGGGATTCTTCATCATGATGAGAAGATACGCCTGAACGAGTTTGGTGTCATTTGGAATAACTTTGGTTTTTTTGAAAAAAAAAAAAAAGACGGATGTCGGATGCAACAATTCACTAAAAATCAGTAATTGAAGCTAGCCCTTTCAAAGTTGCTGGACACGTAGGAGACAGTCTAAAGCCTACTCTCAGCAAAGGGTAGGCTAATCGGAGCTACGCTGAGCGAGCTGTGGTCCCGCAGAGTTGAAAAAAAAAAAAAAAACGCACGAAATTACGAAATCCAGCAAAATTGACATCTCTTTTTGTCAATTTGACACAGTTCCACTCAACCTTGAGCCGAAATTTTGGCTACAGTGTATGTTGACAACCCCTAGTACATGCTCAAACCGTCATTTTGGTTGTAGCTTCAATTACTGAATTTTAGTGAATATAAAGATACGACCTTTTTTTTGTAAAGAAAAAAAGTTCCGTTTTGACCTCCCATTTTTTGTGGGCTGAAAGAGGAGTGTGAGAGGAGTTCCCACAAAAAAAATTAGAATTTTAAGTGACTTCCCCTAGGAGTTATTCAGGTTTGATTTTTTTTTTTTTTTTTTTTTTTTTTTTTTTCAATTTTTTTTTTTTTTTTTTTATAGCCATGTAGGTACTCTAAGGACTCCATTTTTGGCGAGGAGCCCGAAAACCGAGTTCATTTTGGCCAAAAAGCAAGGGAAATGGCCGAAACGCGACTTCCGATTTTTAGGGGGCGTTTTGACCTCCCATTTTTTGTGGGCGGGAAGAGGGGTGTGAGAGGAGTTCCCCCAAGAAAGGACAGCCTTCTAGTCCTTTTACTTTAGGAGTTATTAGCACCCCTAGTTTCAACATTTTTAAACGATTGGACCGCCCCCCTGCCTAGGGGGAGGGGACTTGTGCTAATCTTTTCTCAGGATCTGCTCTCCTATAGGAGGGCTACATGCTCCAATTGAAATGATAGCTCCAGGTGGTCCAGGGGAGTTAATTGACAACCCTAGCTGAAATTTGCACTAGGTTGTTAGGGTTGTACACCGTTGACCCATTGTGAAGGGCTAAGTTGGAACTAGGGTTAGGAAGTTAGACATGTAGTCTTATGTAGTTTTATGCGCTGGTCCCGAATATGGGCGGGGCTTCCGCCGGAAGTGACCGGAAGTGGGTGTAAATAGGCTTTGAACATGGCATTTTGGCCAACCCTAGGCTGTTTTGAGGGAGGGTTGTTGGGGGGGTGTCATATGAGCATGAATTGGGTTGATTGGAGTCGTTTGGTGAAACGGCTAAGAGACTTTTTTTTTTTTTTTGTATGGGAAAAGTACTTGTGTTTTTTTTTTTTTTTTTTTTTTTGAAAAGTGTTGAAATTTTACCAAGTGTTTGGGTGGTTAGGGTTTTGAGTGTTTTTTTGTGGGGTTGTGTTAGGAGCACGTTTCATGCGATTTGGGAGTTTTGAAGTACTTTGTGTTTTTTTTTTTTTTTCATTATTAATTTTTTTTTTTTTTTTTATAGGCATGTAGGTACTCTAAGGACTCCATTTTTGGCGAGGAGCTCGAAAAACGACTTCATTTTGGCCAAAAAGCAAGGGAAATGGCCCAAAATGGCCCAAACGCGTTTTTTTTTTTTTTTTTTTTTTTTTTTTAATTTTATTTTGAAATTTTTTGTTTTTTTCATAGCCAAGTAACCACTCTAACGACTGGGAATATTACGGGGAACTTGAAAAACTACTTTTTAGCTTGATCCGAGCAAGGGAAATTCTACTTCCTGTTTTGGTCATTTTCTTTTATTTTGAAGGCCAAAAACAGGAAGTGGTTTTTTTGCTAACTATTTTAACTTTTTTTTTTTTTTTTTTTTTTTAATTTTATTTTGAAATTTTTTTTTTTTTTATAGCCAAGTAACCACTCTAACGACTGGGAATATTACGGGGAACTTGAATAACTACTTTTTAGCTTGATCCGAGCAAGGGAAATTCTACTTCCTGTTTTGGTCATTTTCTTTTATTTTGAAGGCCAAAAACAGGAAGTGGTTTTTTTGCTAACTATTTTAACTTTTTTTTTTTTTTTTTTTTTTAATTTTATTTTGAAATTTTTTTTTTTTTTATAGCCAAGTAACCACTCTAACGACTGGGAATATTACGGGGAACTTGAATAACTACTTTTTAGCTTGATCCGAGCAAGGGAAATTCTACTTCCTGTTTTGGTCATTTTCTTTTATTTTGAAGGCCAAAAACAGGAAGTGGTTTTTTTGCTAACTATTTTAACTTTTTTTTTTTTTTTTTTTTTTTTTTTTTTTAGCTAATGCTAAGCTAACTTTTTTTTTCTTAGGGTTAGGGTTAGGGTTAGGGTTAGGGTTAGGGTTAGGGTTAGGGTTAGGGTTAGGGTTAGGGTTAGGGTTAGGGTTAGGGTTAGGGTTAGGGTTAGGGTTAGGGTTAGGGTTAGGGTTAGGGTTAGGGTTAGGGTTAGGGTTAGGGTTAGGGTTAGGGTTAGGGTTAGGGTTAGGGTAAGGGGGTAAAAGCCACGATCATCACGTGATGATCCCTATCTTTCCCATGTTAAACCTAATTTATGCAAATTTATTCGAGTTATGCAAATAAAAAAAAGTAGCTCCTCCCACTTTGGCAAAGTACCCTACCAAACTTAGGAGATCGAGGTACCCCACTAAAACCACACCCCCGAGGCTCTACGACCTTCGGGGGCGGAGTTACCCTTTTTTGGCTCCTCCCCCCCCCGCCGGAAGCCAGGGAAAGGGGGCGGAGCCTATTTTCTTCCACATTCGAACTCCTTGGGGGCGTGGCTACAGATCCCGCCTACTTTGGTTAGGCCACGCCCACCGGAAGTTTGCTATGTAAACCCTACCTAAACCCTAGTGTTTTTTACTAAGTGTTTCAGCCAAAATCCTTCCTCAGGGGATGTGATAGGAGTGCGTTTCAGGTCATTTGGAGTCGACTGGTACTACCCTTGAAAATTGAAAAATATTTTTTACATAGGAAAAGTACTTTGTTTTTTTTTTTTTTTTTTTTTGTTTTTACTAAGTGTTTTTTGCCAAAATCCTTCCTCAGGGGATGTGATAGGAGCATGTTTCAGGCCATTTGGAGTCGAATGGTACTATCCTTGAAAGTTGTTTTTTGGCAACATTTAGTTAGGAAAAGTACTTAGGTTTTTTTCTTTTGTAGTTCTCCGCCATTTTTGTAGTTTTTTTTTTTTTAGCATGCTAATGATGCTAGCATGCTAAGCTAATGTTAGCATGCTAAGCTAACCAGGAAGTGGCTGTCATTATGCTAATTAGGTGACGCTGATTCCAACGCACCCAACCAGAGCTCTCTACGACCTTCCTGGCCGGAGTTGTAGTTCTTTATTTTTTTGTAGTTCTTTATTTTTTTTTTTGTTTAATTTTTTATTTTTTTTCCATAGCCATGTGACCACTCTAAGGACTCCAAATTGGACGAGGATCCCGAAAAAGTACTTTTTACCTGGATCCGAGTTTCGGCAAATTTTAGGAGTGCTCCAAATGACACCAAAGTTACAGGGAAGCTTCATCATGATGAGAAGATACGCCTGAACGAGTTTGGTGTCATTTTTTTTTTTTTTTTTGACCAAAGTTTTTCCAAATGACACCAAACTCACAGGGAAGCTTCATCATGATGAGAAGAACCCCCTCAGCGAGTGGCATGCAGTTTCGTCAATTTTCCTAGGAGATATTAGCATTTGTTTGTTGGGTTAGATAAAAACAACAACAAAGAACAAAATGCTCATATCTCCTAGGAAAATTGATGAAACTGCATGCCACTCGCTGAGGGGGTTCTTATCATGGCATAGAAGACTCGATTTGAGTTTGGTGTCATTTGGAGCACTTCCTGGTTTCGACCACTTCCTGTCCCACAGGATGTAAACAGTGGTCAAAACCAGGAAGTGCACCAAATGACACCATACTTACAGGGAAGCTTCAGCATGATGAGAAGAATCCCCTCAGCGAGTGGCATGCAGTTTCATCAATTTTCCTAGGAGATATGAGCATTTGTTGTTGAAAATGCCAACAACAACAAATGCTCATATCTCCTAGGAAAATGGATGAAACTGCTTAAAACTTTGTGCCTGAATCCCTCTCATGGCATAGAAGACTCGATTTGAGTTTGGTGTCATTTGGAGCAAAAAAATTTTTTGACGTTTTTGGGCGTTTTTTGGCCGTAGCTCGGGAACGCAAGCACCTACAGAGACGGGACTGACGCCCATAGAAAGATCGTCGAGTTTTACACAGGTTCAGTTTTGTTTACTCGTAAATTTTGCTCAACGAGGCTTAGTTTCCGAGATAAACGCGAAAAACCGTTTTTTTCAGATAGAACTGCGAAAAAAACGGTGTAAACAACGGCCGATATCTCGGGAACGCAAGGAGGTACAGCCACGGGACCAACGCCATTCGAAAGCCCTTCAAATTCTACGTCTAATAGAATGTGTGGTGAAGTCCGTACATCAACTTTAGGGGGCGCTATTAGCAAGAATGTGCAAAAAACGATCTTTTCTTTGGCCGTTTTCTGGCCATATCTCCGGAACGGAAGCACGTACAGACACGGGACCAACGCCATTCGAAAGCCCTTCAAATTCTACGTCTAATAGAATGTGTGGTGAAGTCCCAACATCAACTTTAGGGGGCGCTATTTGCCAAAAACGAAATCGTCCCTAAACGTTTTTTGGCCGTATCTTTTGAACGGAAGCACGTACAGACACGGGACTAACGCCATTCGAAAGCCCTTCAAATTTTACGTCTAATAGGATGTGTGGTGAAGTCCGGACATCAACTTTAGGGGGCGCGATTTGCTAAAAACTGTTAAATCGAATTTTATCAAACTTGACCAACTTCCGCGGCCGATTTCGACCATTTCCGCTGCTCTACGAGTTTTCTAATTGTTACCATTCGATTCCTCGTCAAATTCTACATAAGAATAAGTTGGTTTGAGTCCTTAAATCATAAAATTCAATGTATTTATTATATAATTTAACAAACAAAGTTAACTTTTTGGAAGAGTATAAAAGGAAGCTGGCGTTTTCTCTCATTAGGCTACTGTACTCTCATGTAGTCACACCTTGCTCTATTTGCTCCTGGTTTTTTGCTGTATCTGTTGATTCCCTGTTGTCCCCCATACCCTGTGACCCCTGCCATACCCTGTAACCCCTGTCAGTACCCTGTTTGTCTCCCATACCCTGTCTGTATCCCCTAACCCTTGTTTTACATCGTTTTTGTCACAGTTTGTCCTTGTTTGTTCTGTGTTTTGTGTTCATTGTTTTGTGTTCATTGTGGGCATTGTTGTTAACGGCTGTTAACAGCATGTCACTGAGGGAGGTGGGGGAGGAGAACACCTTGGCACTGCTGGAGCCCTATGCCAGGGCTCCCAGTGTCGAGGTGTTCCTGGCTGATGAAGAGGTCAGGGTATGTGTCCACGGCACAACAGTGGATGCAGGGGAGGCAGCCAGGCTCGTGGTTGCTCCCGACATAGACGGGGTGGTCATTGAGGTGAGCCACCTCAGTGCTATTGTCGGGGGCATCCACGAGCTGATGCTGCCTGAAGAGCCCTTTGTCAGGGCACAGTGGGCTTTACTAAAGAAGCACCTGGTCCTCTCTGACTACTCGGCTGCAGTAGTAGACAGCCTGAAACATGTCCAAGGGTTTCAGCTGGGCAAGATCGATGGGGGCTATTCACTCACCCTCACCCTTCTCCCCCAGGAGAAAAAGCTTGTATGTCAGGATTTTGCAAACAATGCAGTGGCTGTCCGGGTCACTGCATTGTATGTTCGGAAGGTGGTGGAAGCCTTCAAGGCGAAGTTGAGAGGGCTATCGCTAAGAGCATTAGGCCGCCCGACCTTCATGAAGGCGAACCTGAACAACCTGCCAAAACTGAGGGTGTTGCCCCAAGACCAACGCGTGGTCTTGGGGTTATTTGACCAGGTCATACAGGAGGCTGGCCTGAACCCAGAGCACAGGCTGCTCATTAGCATTGGCCAGTTTGGCCAACAGCGCCCTAATGCACTGGACGTTGGCCAGCTGGTCAATGTGGACCTGATAGTTCGTGCCAGTGTCCACGTGGCCGCGAACATCACAACGGACAGGGGCCAGAACCTCCTGTGGTCACGGGGTGGGCTGGCCAGCGTGGTCGGGCGTGGTACATTTTGGTCGGTGTGGTCGCTGCATGAAGCGGCCAATTTCCAAAGTGACCTCAGCCACCGACCTGTGGACACCTCACAGGAAGTCCGTTCTCTGGCGAATGGAGGGAGGATCAATTTCTTCCAGTTCTATGCCGAGACGGCCCACGGCCACTTGGTCCCCGCATACAGGCACCCTGTGAGTGGGGTGATCATTGCCTGTGGGTTGCTACACCCAGAACAACTCAAGGCAATGACTCACAGGGCCCACCTGTACATGAGTCATGCAGAGGGGCTTCTATTGAAGTGTGGCGTGGAGGTGAAGGCTCGGGTGGAGCTGGTGGTCCTTTTTGAGGGTGCTGTGGTCCCCCCCATCATGGACCCAGCAGTTGTGTTTAACACGGCCAACCTCAGGCAGATGCTTGAGGCCCGCCCGCTGCTCCTGCCCTTTACCGACCTCCGTGGGCAGGGTCTCCATACGGTCGTCCATGCCGTATTGACCCTGCTCACGGAGAGGCTGCGCACGCTATTTGGTAGCAATGGCCACATGGGGGGGTATTACGCGGCCTGGCAGGCCTTCCAGGCAGAGCTGGCGTTGGAGGAGATACTGTATGGGTGCCCAGTCTCGCACACAGACGCCCACTACTCTGCGAGCCTGGGCACCAGCACCAGCTCATACAGGAGCCTGACCTATGAACGCCAGTTCATAGGGCTGGCTCCCTCCTCCAGCGCCAGCTGTGACCTCTCTCCACCTCCCCTGGAGAACTGGGTGGTCGATCCTAAAAGCAAACAGGGCATCAGGACCCTGTTTGGTTTTTCTGACCACTTGGAGGCGCTGCCAGGGGTTGTGGGGGCCCAAATGGTCATCACTGCCCTAAAAGACGTTTATGACATTGCTCGCACAACCAGCCTGTCTAGCCTGCAGGGGAAGGAGGCCCCGGGTGTCCTGGTCGGGTCCCGGAAATACAGAGACTTTGCAGAGAACCTGGTCGAGAAAGCCAGCTACTTCCACCGGCCCAAGGCCTTTGGCAGAGCGGTTGCCATCATGAGGGTGAGGGGCCTTGAGCCGGTGGAGTGTTTATATGCCGGCTTGGTCCAGCTCGGCCTGCGGTACTTCCCAGAGATCAAGTACCGGGATTTGAAGGGGAGCCGCAGACCGAGCTGGAACTACCTCCATTTTGTGGAGCTCCACCCCGCCAGTGTGGCGCCCTCGCCAGAGGCGACAGCTGGCGAGAGTCTGGCCATCGTTTGCAACGAGATCGAGTGCTGGGGCCTGTCCTACTCCCAAAACCTGGAGCGCTACCGGGAGCATGGCATGCCCTGGTTGGCGGAGGTGAACCAGAGGCTCCCCGAGTGCCGGGACCCCCAAAAGAGGGTCAACCTCAGGACCTATTGCTGTGCGATAGGAATGCTGATGAACGGCTCATTCATTGAGTTCACAAAATTGCAGGAGCTCACGCGCAAGATGCAATGGACGCCAAAGGAGCTGCAGGACAAGATGGTCCTCTCTAGGTTCACCCTGGACCTGAAAACCTGCAAAACGCCACTGTGGGGGCTCCACCCTTCCATCCCTTGGAAGGTGGTAGAGAAGAGGAAGGGGCTGCTGAGGGAGAAGAAGGAGGAGGGGCGGGAGGAGGAGAGGGAGGACGCTGGTGTCGAGGCTGTGGACTTTGAGCTGAGCGTGCCTGAGCCTTCGGCCAGCATCATGGTGGCAGCCTCCACCAGCACCAAGTGGTCCAGTGAGGAGCTCTCGCTCATCGGCCTGGAGGGGACACTGCAGCAGGCATACGTCATGTATGTAAATGAGTGCCGGGCCAGGAACCTTGCTGTGAGGAGTAGGGTGGCGTTCCGATTAAAGCGCACGGCCATGAAGAAGGACTGATCCCTGCTCTTTCTTTGTTTATTTAACTTTTTTTTTTTTTTTTCTTTTGTGGTTTAAGGCCTTCTTTTCTTTTGTTTTCAGGCCTGTTTTTGATTTGTTTTTATGTGTTTCTATGTTTGGTGTTGTGTTGTGTATGTTGTATGTCTGTGTGGTTGTATGTTGTATGTCTGTGTGGTTGTATGTTGTATGTCTGTGTCGTTGTGTTGTATGTCTGTGTCGTTGTATGTTATATGTATAAAAAAAAAAAACCTGCGTAAGCGGAGCCAAAAAAACCATAAAAAAAAAAAACCTGCGTAAGCGGAGCCAAAAAAACAAAAAAACTACAAAAAAACAAAAAAAAATCCCTCCACATGGAATCTGCCTTGACGTGGCGTGGAGGCTTGTGTGCCTCTGTGACACTTTCTATTCCTCAAAGGAATAGAAAGTGCCACAGAGGCCAGACCAAAGATTCCAACCATTTAAAAAAAAAATTTTTTTTTTTTTTTTTTTTTTTTACCAAGTGTAAAAAGGGCCCAAAAAAACAAAAAGTCCTGAGGGGATGTGATAGGAGTGCGTTTCAGGTCATTTGGAGTCGACTGGTACTATCCTTGAAACCACTTTTTTTTTTACATAGGAAAAGTACTTGGGTTTTTTTTTTTTATAAAAAAAAATGTGTTTTTCCATAGCCATGTGACCACTCTACGAACTCGTAATTAGGTGGAAAAGCCCAAAAAAACAACTTTCAGCTCGATCCGAGCAAGGGAAATACTACAAACCAAAAAAAAAAAAAAAAAAAATTATTTTATTTTGAAGGAGTTTTTGAAGGAGTTTTTTCATAGCCAAGTCACCACTCTAACGACTGGGAATATTACGGGGAACCCGAATAACTACTTTTTAGCTTGATCCGAGCAAGGGAAATTCTACTTCCTGTTTTGGTCATTTTCTTTTATTTTGAAGGCCAAAAACAGGAAGTCGTTTTTTTGCTAACTATTTTAACTTTTTTTTTTTTTTTTTTTTTTTTTTTTTATTTTGAAATTTTTTTTTTTTTTTATAGCCAAGTAACCACTCTAACGACTGGGAATATTACGGGGAACCCGAATAACTACTTTTTAGCTTGATCCGAGCAAGGGAAATTCTACTTCCTGTTTTGTTCATTTTATTTTATTTTGAAGGCAAAACCGGAAGTCATTTTTTTAGGGTGTGCTAACTATTTTAAATTTTTTTATTATTATTTTTTTTTTTTAATTTTTTTTTTTTTTTTTCATAGCCATGTGACCACTCTAAGGACTCCAAATTGGACGAGGATCCCGAAAAAGTACTTTTTACCTGGATCCGAGTTTCGGCAAATTTTAGGAGTGCTCCAAATGACACCAAAGTTACAGGGAAGCTTCATCATGATGAGAAGATACGCCTGAACGAGTTTGATGTCATTTGGAAAAACTTTGGTCAAAAAAAAAAAAAAAAATGACACCAAAATTACAGGGATTCTTCATCATGATGAGAAGATATGCCTGAACGAGTTTGGTGTCATTTGGAATAACTTTGGTTTAAAAAAAAAAAAAAAAAAAAAAGGATGTCGGATGCAACAATTCAGTAAAAATCAGTAATTGAAGCTAGCCCTTTCAAAGTTGCTGGACACGTAGGAGACAGTCTAAAGCCTACTCTCTGCAAAGGGTAGGCTAATCGGAGCTACGCTCAGGGAGCAGTGGTCCCGCAGAGTTGAAAAAAATAAGAAAACGCAGGAAATTACGAAATCCAGCCAAATTTACATCTCTTTTTGGGCCAGGGACACAGTTCCACTGAACCTTGAGCCGAAATTTTGGCTACAGTGTATGTGGAGAACCCCTAGTACATGCTCAAACCGTCATTTTGGTTGTAGCTTCAATTACTGAATTTTAGTGAATATAAAGATACGACCTTTTTTTTGTAAAGAAAAAAAGTTCCGTTTTGACCTCCCATTTTTTGTGGGCTGAAAGAGGAGTGTGAGAGGAGTTCCCACAAAAAAAATTAGAATTTTAAGTGACTTCCCCTAGGAGTTATTCAGGTTTGATTTTTTTTTTTTTTTTTTTTTTTTTTTTTTCAATTTTTTTTTTTTTTTTTTTATAGCCATGTAGGTACTCTAAGGACTCCATTTTTGGCGAGGAGCCCGAAAACCGAGTTCATTTTGGCCAAAAAGCAAGGGAAATGGCCGAAACGCGACTTCCGATTTTTAGGGGGCGTTTTGACCTCCCATTTTTTGTGGGCGGGAAGAGGGGTGTGAGAGGAGTTCCCCCAAGAAAGGACAGCCTTCTAGTCCTTTTACTTTAGGAGTTATTAGCACCCCTAGTTTCAACATTTTTAAACGATTGGACCGCCCCCCTGCCTAGGGGGAGGGGACTTGTGCTAATCTTTTCTCAGGATCTGCTCTCCTATAGGAGGGCTACATGCTCCAATTGAAATGATAGCTCCAGGTGGTCCAGGGGAGTTAATTGACAACCCTAGCTGAAATTTGCACTAGGTTGTTAGGGTTGTACACCGTTGACCCATTGTGAAGGGCTAAGTTGGAACTAGGGTTAGGAAGTTAGACATGTAGTCTTATGTAGTTTTATGCGCTGGTCCCGAATATGGGCGGGGCTTCCGCCGGAAGTGACCGGAAGTGGGTGTAAATAGGCTTTGAACATGGCATTTTGGCCAACCCTAGGCTGTTTTGAGGGAGGGTTGTTGGGGGGGTGTCATATGAGCATGAATTGGGTTGATTGGAGTCGTTTGGTGAAACGGCTAAGAGACTTTTTTTTTTTTTTTGTATGGGAAAAGTACTTGTGTTTTTTTTTTTTTTTTTTTTTTTGAAAAGTGTTGAAATTTTACCAAGTGTTTGGGTGGTTAGGGTTTTGAGTGTTTTTTTGTGGGGTTGTGTTAGGAGCACGTTTCATGCGATTTGGGAGTTTTGAAGTACTTTGTGTTTTTTTTTTTTTTTCATTATTAATTTTTTTTTTTTTTTTTATAGGCATGTAGGTACTCTAAGGACTCCATTTTTGGCGAGGAGCTCGAAAAACGACTTCATTTTGGCCAAAAAGCAAGGGAAATGGCCCAAAATGGCCCAAACGCGTTTTTTTTTTTTTTTTTTTTTTTTTTTTAATTTTATTTTGAAATTTTTTGTTTTTTTCATAGCCAAGTAACCACTCTAACGACTGGGAATATTACGGGGAACTTGAAAAACTACTTTTTAGCTTGATCCGAGCAAGGGAAATTCTACTTCCTGTTTTGGTCATTTTCTTTTATTTTGAAGGCCAAAAACAGGAAGTGGTTTTTTTGCTAACTATTTTAACTTTTTTTTTTTTTTTTTTTTTTTAATTTTATTTTGAAATTTTTTTTTTTTTTATAGCCAAGTAACCACTCTAACGACTGGGAATATTACGGGGAACTTGAATAACTACTTTTTAGCTTGATCCGAGCAAGGGAAATTCTACTTCCTGTTTTGGTCATTTTCTTTTATTTTGAAGGCCAAAAACAGGAAGTGGTTTTTTTGCTAACTATTTTAACTTTTTTTTTTTTTTTTTTTTTTAATTTTATTTTGAAATTTTTTTTTTTTTTATAGCCAAGTAACCACTCTAACGACTGGGAATATTACGGGGAACTTGAATAACTACTTTTTAGCTTGATCCGAGCAAGGGAAATTCTACTTCCTGTTTTGGTCATTTTCTTTTATTTTGAAGGCCAAAAACAGGAAGTGGTTTTTTTGCTAACTATTTTAACTTTTTTTTTTTTTTTTTTTTTTTTTTTTTTTAGCTAATGCTAAGCTAACTTTTTTTTTCTTAGGGTTAGGGTTAGGGTTAGGGTTAGGGTTAGGGTTAGGGTTAGGGTTAGGGTTAGGGTTAGGGTTAGGGTTAGGGTTAGGGTTAGGGTTAGGGTTAGGGTTAGGGTTAGGGTTAGGGTTAGGGTTAGGGTTAGGGTTAGGGTTAGGGTTAGGGTTAGGGTTAGGGTTAGGGTTAGGGTTAGGGTTAGGGTTAGGGTTAGGGTTAGGGTTAGGGTTAGGGTTAGGGTTAGGGTTAGGGTTAGGGTTAGGGTTAGGGTTAGGGTTAGGGTTAGGGTTAGGGTTAGGGTTAGGGTTAGGGTTAGGGTAAGGGGGTAAAAGCCACGATGGCCCGCGGGCCATCCCTATCTTTCCCATGTTAAACCTAATTTATGCAAATTTATTCGAGATATGCAAATAAAAAAAAGTAGCTCCTCCCACTTTGGTAAAGTACCCTACCAAACTTAGGAGATCGAGGTACCCCACTAAAACCACGCCCCCGAGGCTCTACGACCTTCGGGGGCGGAGTTACCCTTTTTTGGCTCCACCCCCCCCCGCCGGAAGCCAGGGAAAGGGGGCGGAGCCTATTTTTTTGCACATTCGAACTCCTTGGGGGCGTGGCTACAGATCCCGCCTACTTTGGTTAGGCCACGCCCACCGGAAGTTTGCTATGTAAACCCTAGTGAAACCCTAGTTTTTTTTACTAAGTGTTTCAGCCAAAATCCTTCCTCAGGGGATGTGATAGGAGTGCGTTTCAGGTCATTTGGAGTCGAATGGTACTATCGCCGGAAGTACTTTTTTTTTTTTACATAGGAAAAGTACTTATGTTTTTTTTTTTTTTTTTTTTTTTTTTTTTTTGGTGGGAAAATTAAGTATAGCCATGTAGGTACTCTACAGACTCCATTTTTGGCGAGGAGCCCGAAAAAATAGGTTTTACCTGGATCCGAATTTCGGCAAATTTTAGGAGTGCTCCAAATGACACCAAAGTTACAGGGAAGCTTCATCATGATGAGAAGATACGCCTGAACGAGTTTGGTGTCATTTGGAAAAACTTTGGTCAAAAAAAAAAAAAAAAATGACACCAAACTTACAGGGATTCTTCATCATGATGAGAAGATACGCCTGAACGAGTTTGGTGTCATTTGGAATAACTTTGGTTTTTTGGAAAAAAAAAAAAAAGACGGATGTCGGATGCAACAATTCACTAAAAATCAGTAATTGAAGCTAGCCCTTTCAAAGTTGCTGGACACGTAGGAGACAGTCTAAAGCCTACTCTCAGCAAAGGGTAGGCTAATCGGAGCTACGCTGAGCGAGCTGTGGTCCCGCAGAGTTGAAAAAAAAAAAAAAACGCACGAAATTACGAAATCCAGCAAAATTGACATCTCTTTTTGTCAATTTGACACAGTTCCACTCAACCTTGAGCCGAAATTTTGGCTACAGTGTATGTTGACAACCCCTAGTACATGCTCAAACCGTCATTTTGGTTGTAGCTTCAATTACTGAATTTTAGTGAATATAAAGATACGACATTTTTTTTGTAAAGAAAAAAAGTTCCGTTTTGACCTCCCATTTTTTGTGGGCTGAAAGAGGAGTGTGAGAGGAGTTCCCACAAGAAAAATTAGAATTTTAAGTGACTTCCCCTAGGAGTTATTCAGGTTTGATTTTTTTTTTTTTTTTTTTTTTTTTTTTTCAAAATTTTTTTTTTTTTTTTTATAGCCATGTAGGTACTCTAAGGACTCCATTTTTGGCGAGGAGCCCGAAAACCGAGTTCATTTTGGCCAAAAAGCAAGGGAAATGGCCGAAACGCGACTTCCGGTTTTTAAGTTCCGTTTTGACCTCCCATTTTTTGTGGGCGGGAAGAGGGGTGTGAGAGGAGTTCCCCCAAGAAAGGACAGCCTTCTAGTCCTTTTACTTTAGGAGTTATTAGCACCCCTAGTTTCAACATTTTTAAACGATTGGACCGCCCCCCTGCCTAGGGGGAGGGGACTTGTGCTAATCTTTTCTCAGGATCTGCTCTCCTATAGGAGGGCTACATGCTCCAATTGAAATTATAGCTCCAGGTGGTCCAGGGGAGTTAATTGACAACCCTAGCTGAAATTTGCACTAGGTTGTTAGGGTTGTAGACCGTTGACCCATTGTGAAGGGCTAAGTTGGAACTAGGGTTAGGAAGTTAGACATGTAGTCTTATGTAGTTTTATGCGCTGGTCCCGAATATGGGCGGGGCTTCCGCCGGAAGTGACCGGAAGTGGGTGTAAATAGGCTTTGAACATGGCATTTTGGCCAACCCTAGGCTGTTTTGAGGGAGGGTTGTTGGGGGGGTGTCATATGAGCATGAATTGGGTTGATTGGAGTCGTTTGGTGAAACGGCTAAGAGACTTTTTTTTTTTTTTTGTATGGGAAAAGTACTTGTGTTTTTTTTTTTTTTTTTTTTTTTGAAAAGTGTTGAAATTTTACCAAGTGTTTGGGTGGTTAGGGTTTTGAGTGTTTTTTTGTGGGGTTGTGTTAGGAGCACGTTTCATGCGATTTGGGAGTTTTGAAGTACTTTGTGTTTTTTTTTTTTTTTTTTTTCATTAAATTTTTTTTTTTTTTTTATAGCCATGTAGGTACTCTAAGGACTCCATTTTTGGCGAGGAGCTCGAAAAACGACTTCATTTTGGCCAAAAAGCAAGGGAAATGGCCCAAAATGGCCCAAACGCGTTTTTTTTTTTTTTTTTTTTTTTTTTAATTTTATTTTGAAATTTTTTGTTTTTTTCATAGCCAAGTAACCACTCTAACGACTGGGAATATTACGGGAAACTTGAATAACTACTTTTTAGCTTGATCCGAGCAAGGGAAATTCTACTTCCTGTTTTGGTCATTTTCTTTTATTTTGAAGGCCAAAAACAGGAAGTGGTTTTTTTGCTAACTATTTTAACTTTTTTTTTTTTTTTTTTTTTTTATTTTATTTTGAAATTTTTTATTTTTTTCATAGCCAAGTAACCACTCTAACGACTGGGAATATTACGGGGAACTTGAATAACTACTTTTTAGCTTGATCCGAGCAAGGGAAATTCTACTTCCTGTTTTGGTCATTTTCTTTTATTTTGAAGGCCAAAAACAGGAAGTGGTTTTTTTGCTAACTATTTTAACTTTTTTTTTTTTTTTTTTTTTTTTTTTAGCTAATGCTAAGCTAACTTTTTTTTTTCTTTTTTTTATGCTAAGCTAATGCTAAGCTAACATGCTAGCAATTTTTTTTTTTATGCTAAGCTAATGCTAAGCTAACATGCTAGCAACTTTTTTTTTTTATGCTAAGCTAATGCTAAGGTAACATGCTAGCAACTTTTTTTTTCTTTTTTTTATGCTAAGCTAATGCTAAGCTAACATGCTAGCAACTTTTTTTTAGGGATCAAATTAAAACGTGAATTGGAGGGGTTAAGGTGTGTATTTGTGAGGGTTAGGGTTAGGGTTAGGGTAGGGTTAGGGTTAGGGTTAGGGTTAGGGTTAGGGTTAGGGTTAGGGTTAGGGTTAGGGTTAGGGTTAGGGTTAGGGTTAGGGTTAGGGTTAGGGTTAGGGTTAGGGTTAGGGTTAGGGTTAGGGTTAGGGTTAGGGTTAGGGTTAGGGTTAGGGTTAGGGTTAGGGTTAGGGTTAGGGTTAGGGTTAGGGTTAGGGTTAGGGTTAGGGTTAGGGTTAGGGTTAGGGTTAGGGTTAGGGTTAGGGTTAGGGTTAGGGTTAGGGTTAGGATATAGGGTACGTTGCCCAACGCTTTCGTCAAACTTCCCGCCTCAATTAGGGGATCATAGGCTCCACCCATTTATGTAAAGTAGAGGAGGGGGAAATACATGATGTATTAAAAGGACAAGTGGCCACGCCCACCGGAAGTGGGCGTAAACATTATTTTAAAAAGTTTTCAATGTAAAAGTGAAAAGTCAACATGGGATCATAGCTTAATCCTGCCGGCTACCCCCCCTAATTCGGGTACGGGCTTTCCAACGCACATTTTATAAATTGTGTACGACCTTCAGGGGCGGAGCTATGGCCGTTTTAAAACAATAAAAAATAAAAAAAATAAAAATTCAAACATGTTTTTTTTTCACCAAACACATCCTATATGACGTAGTTTTGGTCGCTGACCCCGAATATCAAGTTTATTTTTGGATACGACTTCCGGTTCCGGAGATATGGCCGTTTAAAAAAAAAAAAAAAAGGGTTGAAATTTTACCAAGTGTTTGAGCCAAAATCCTTCCTCAGGGGATGTGATAGGAGTGCGTTTCAGGTCATTTGGAGTCGAATGGTACTAGGGTTGAAAGTTGTTTTTAGGGTTGTTTTTTACATAGGAAAAGTACTTGTGTTTTTTTTTTTTTTTTTTTCATTAAATTTTTTTTTTTTTTTTTATAGCCATGTAGGTACTCTAAGGACTCCATTTTTGGCGAGGAGCCCGAAAAAATAGGTTTTACCTGGATCCGAGTTTCGGCAAATTTTAGGAGTGCTCCAAATGACACCAAAGTTACAGGGAAGCTTCATCATGATGAGAAGATACGCCTGAACGAGTTTGGTGTCATTTGGAAAAACTTTGGTCAAAAAAAAAAAAAAAAAAAAGGCCAAAGTCACAGGGATTCTTCATCATGATGAGAAGATACGCCTGAACGAGTTTGGTGTCATTTGGAATAACTTTGGTTTTTTTGAAAAAAAAAAAAAAGACGGATGTCGGATGCAACAATTCAGTAAAAATCAGTAATTGAAGCTAGCCCTTTCAAAGTTGCTGGACACGTAGGAGACAGTCTAAAGCCTACTCTCATCAAAGGGTAGGCTAATCGGAGCTACGCTGAGCGAGCTGTGGTCCCGCAGAGTTGAAAAAAATAAGAAAACGCAGGAAATTACGAAATCCTGCAAAATTGACATCTCTTTTTGTCAATTTGACACAGTTCCACTCAACCTTGAGCCGAAATTTTGGCTACAGTGTATGTTGACAACCCCTAGTACATGCTCAAACCGTCATTTTGGTTGTAGCTTCAATTACTGAATTTTAGTGAATATAAAGATACGACATTTTTTTTGTAAAGAAAAAAAGTTCCGTTTTGACCTCCCATTTTTTGTGGGCTGAAAGAGGAGTGTGAGAGGAGTTCCCACAAAAAAAATTAGAATTTTAAGTGACTTCCCCTAGGAGTTATTCAGGTTTGATTTTTTTTTTTTTTTTTTTTTTTTTTTTTCAAATTTTTTTTTTTTTTTTTTATAGCCATGTAGGTACTCTAAGGACTCCATTTTTGGCGAGGAGCCCGAAAACCGAGTTCATTTTGGCCAAAAAGCAAGGGAAATGGCCGAAACGCGACTTCCGGTTTTTAAGTTCCGTTTTGACCTCCCATTTTTTGTGGGCGGGAAGAGGGGTGTGAGAGGAGTTCCCCCAAGAAAGGACAGCCTTCTAGTCCTTTTACTTTAGGAGTTATTAGCACCCCTAGTTTCAACATTTTTAAACGATTGGACCGCCCCCCTGCCTAGGGGGAGGGGACTTGTGCTAATCTTTTCTCAGGATCTGCTCTCCTATAGGAGGGCTACATGCTCCAATTGAAATTATAGCTCCAGGTGGTCCAGGGGAGTTAATTGACAACCCTAGCTGAAATTTGCACTAGGTTGTTAGGGTTGTAGACCGTTGACCCATTGTGAAGGGCTAAGTTGGAACTAGGGTTAGGAAGTTAGACATGTAGTCTTATGTAGTTTTATGCGCTGGTCCCGAATATGGGCGGGGCTTCCGCCGGAAGTGACCGGAAGTGGGTGTAAATAGGCTTTGAACATGGCATTTTGGCCAACCCTAGGCTGTTTTGAGGGAGGGTTGTTGGGGGGGTGTCATATGAGCATGAATTGGGTTGATTGGAGTCGTTTGGTGAAACGGCAGGGAGAGTTTTTTTTTTTTTTTGTATGGGAAAAGTACTTGGGTTTTTTTTTTTTTTTTTTTTTTTGAAAAGTGTTGAAATTTTACCAAGTGTTTGGGTGGTTAGGGTTTTGAGTGTTTTTTTGTGGGGTTGTGTTAGGAGCACGTTTCATGCGATTTGGGAGTTTTGAAGTACTTTGTGTTTTTTTTGTTTTTTTTTTGTTTTTTTTCAAAAAAAAATTATAGCCATGTAGGTACTCTAAGGACTCCATTTTTGGCGAGGAGCTCGAAAAACGACTTCATTTTGGCCAAAAAGCAAGGGAAATGGCCCAAAATGGCCCAAACGCGTTTTTTTTTTTTTTTTTTTTTTTTTTTTAATTTTATTTTGAAATTTTTTGTTTTTTTCATAGCCAAGTAACCACTCTAACGACTGGGAATATTACGGGGAACTTGAAAAACTACTTTTTAGCTTGATCCGAGCAAGGGAAATTCTACTTCCTGTTTTGGTCATTTTCTTTTATTTTGAAGGCCAAAAACAGGAAGTGGTTTTTTTGCTAACTATTTTAACTTTTTTTTTTTTTTTTTTTTTTTTATTTTATTTTGAAATTTTTTATTTTTTTCATAGCCAAGTAACCACTCTAACGACTGGGAATATTACGGGGAACTTGAATAACTACTTTTTAGCTTGATCCGAGCAAGGGAAATTCTACTTCCTGTTTTGGTCATTTTCTTTTATTTTGAAGGCCAAAAACCGGAAGTCGTTTTTTTGCTAACTATTTTAACTTTTTTTTTTTTTTTTTTTTTTTTTTTTTTTTTTAGCTAATGCTAAGCTAACTTTTTTTTTTCTTTTTTTTATGCTAAGCTAATGCTAAGCTAACATGCTAGCAACTTTTTTTTTTATGCTAAGCTAATGCTAAGCTAACATGCTAGCAACTTTTTTTTTTTAGGCTAAGCTAATGCTAAGCTAACATGCTAGCAACTTTTTTTTTTCTTTTCTATATGCTAAGCTAATGCTAAGCTAACATGCTAGCAACTTTTTTTTAGGGATCAAATTAAAACGTGAATTGGAGGGGTTAAGGTGTGTATTTGTGGTGGGATGGGGTTAGATAGGGTTAGGGTTAGGGTTAGGGTTAGGGTTAGGGTTAGGGTTAGGGTTAGGGTTAGGGTTAGGGTTAGGGTTAGTAGGGTTAGATAGGGTTAGGGTTAGGGTTAGGGTAAGGGGGTAAAAGCCACGATCATCACGTGATGATCCCTATCTTTCCCATGTTAAACCTAATTTATGCAAATTTATTCGAGTTATGCAAATAAAAAAAAGTAGCTCCTCCCACTTTGGCAAAGTACCCTACCAAACTTAGGAGATCGAGGTACCCCACTAAAACCACACCCCCGAGGCTCTACGACCTTCGGGGGCGGAGTTACCCTTTTTTGGCTCCTCCCCCCCCCGCCGGAAGCCAGGGAAAGGGGGCGGAGCCTATTTTCTTCCACATTCGAACTCCTTGGGGGCGTGGCTACAGATCCCGCCTACTTTGGTTAGGCCACGCCCACCGGAAGTTTGCTATGTAAACCCTACCTAAACCCTAGTGTTTTTTACTAAGTGTTTCAGCCAAAATCCTTCCTCAGGGGATGTGATAGGAGTGCGTTTCAGGTCATTTGGAGTCGACTGGTACTACCCTTGAAAATTGAAAAATATTTTTTACATAGGAAAAGTACTTTGTTTTTTTTTTTTTTTTTTTTTGTTTTTACTAAGTGTTTTTTGCCAAAATCCTTCCTCAGGGGATGTGATAGGAGCATGTTTCAGGCCATTTGGAGTCGAATGGTACTATCCTTGAAAGTTGTTTTTTGGCAACATTTAGTTAGGAAAAGTACTTAGGTTTTTTTCTTTTGTAGTTCTCCGCCATTTTTGTAGTTTTTTTTTTTTTAGCATGCTAATGATGCTAGCATGCTAAGCTAATGTTAGCATGCTAAGCTAACCAGGAAGTGGCTGTCATTATGCTAATTAGGTGACGCTGATTCCAACGCACCCAACCAGAGCTCTCTACGACCTTCCTGGCCGGAGTTGTAGTTCTTTATTTTTTTGTAGTTCTTTATTTTTTTTTTTGTTTAATTTTTTATTTTTTTTCCATAGCCATGTGACCACTCTAAGGACTCCAAATTGGACGAGGATCCCGAAAAAGTACTTTTTACCTGGATCCGAGTTTCGGCAAATTTTAGGAGTGCTCCAAATGACACCAAAGTTACAGGGAAGCTTCATCATGATGAGAAGATACGCCTGAACGAGTTTGGTGTCATTTTTTTTTTTTTTTTTGACCAAAGTTTTTCCAAATGACACCAAACTCACAGGGAAGCTTCATCATGATGAGAAGAACCCCCTCAGCGAGTGGCATGCAGTTTCGTCAATTTTCCTAGGAGATATTAGCATTTGTTTGTTGGGTTAGATAAAAACAACAACAAAGAACAAAATGCTCATATCTCCTAGGAAAATTGATGAAACTGCATGCCACTCGCTGAGGGGGTTCTTATCATGGCATAGAAGACTCGATTTGAGTTTGGTGTCATTTGGAGCACTTCCTGGTTTCGACCACTTCCTGTCCCACAGGATGTAAACAGTGGTCAAAACCAGGAAGTGCACCAAATGACACCATACTTACAGGGAAGCTTCAGCATGATGAGAAGAATCCCCTCAGCGAGTGGCATGCAGTTTCATCAATTTTCCTAGGAGATATGAGCATTTGTTGTTGAAAATGCCAACAACAACAAATGCTCATATCTCCTAGGAAAATGGATGAAACTGCTTAAAACTTTGTGCCTGAATCCCTCTCATGGCATAGAAGACTCGATTTGAGTTTGGTGTCATTTGGAGCAAAAAAATTTTTTGACGTTTTTGGGCGTTTTTTGGCCGTAGCTCGGGAACGCAAGCACCTACAGAGACGGGACTGACGCCCATAGAAAGATCGTCGAGTTTTACACAGGTTCAGTTTTGTTTACTCGTAAATTTTGCTCAACGAGGCTTAGTTTCCGAGATAAACGCGAAAAACCGTTTTTTTCAGATAGAACTGCGAAAAAAACGGTGTAAACAACGGCCGATATCTCGGGAACGCAAGGAGGTACAGCCACGGGACCAACGCCATTCGAAAGCCCTTCAAATTCTACGTCTAATAGAATGTGTGGTGAAGTCCGTACATCAACTTTAGGGGGCGCTATTAGCAAGAATGTGCAAAAAACGATCTTTTCTTTGGCCGTTTTCTGGCCATATCTCCGGAACGGAAGCACGTACAGACACGGGACCAACGCCATTCGAAAGCCCTTCAAATTCTACGTCTAATAGAATGTGTGGTGAAGTCCCAACATCAACTTTAGGGGGCGCTATTTGCCAAAAACGAAATCGTCCCTAAACGTTTTTTGGCCGTATCTTTTGAACGGAAGCACGTACAGACACGGGACTAACGCCATTCGAAAGCCCTTCAAATTTTACGTCTAATAGGATGTGTGGTGAAGTCCGGACATCAACTTTAGGGGGCGCGATTTGCTAAAAACTGTTAAATCGAATTTTATCAAACTTGACCAACTTCCGCGGCCGATTTCGACCATTTCCGCTGCTCTACGAGTTTTCTAATTGTTACCATTCGATTCCTCGTCAAATTCTACATAAGAATAAGTTGGTTTGAGTCCTTAAATCATAAAATTCAATGTATTTATTATATAATTTAACAAACAAAGTTAACTTTTTGGAAGAGTATAAAAGGAAGCTGGCGTTTTCTCTCATTAGGCTACTGTACTCTCATGTAGTCACACCTTGCTCTATTTGCTCCTGGTTTTTTGCTGTATCTGTTGATTCCCTGTTGTCCCCCATACCCTGTGACCCCTGCCATACCCTGTAACCCCTGTCAGTACCCTGTTTGTCTCCCATACCCTGTCTGTATCCCCTAACCCTTGTTTTACATCGTTTTTGTCACAGTTTGTCCTTGTTTGTTCTGTGTTTTGTGTTCATTGTTTTGTGTTCATTGTGGGCATTGTTGTTAACGGCTGTTAACAGCATGTCACTGAGGGAGGTGGGGGAGGAGAACACCTTGGCACTGCTGGAGCCCTATGCCAGGGCTCCCAGTGTCGAGGTGTTCCTGGCTGATGAAGAGGTCAGGGTATGTGTCCACGGCACAACAGTGGATGCAGGGGAGGCAGCCAGGCTCGTGGTTGCTCCCGACATAGACGGGGTGGTCATTGAGGTGAGCCACCTCAGTGCTATTGTCGGGGGCATCCACGAGCTGATGCTGCCTGAAGAGCCCTTTGTCAGGGCACAGTGGGCTTTACTAAAGAAGCACCTGGTCCTCTCTGACTACTCGGCTGCAGTAGTAGACAGCCTGAAACATGTCCAAGGGTTTCAGCTGGGCAAGATCGATGGGGGCTATTCACTCACCCTCACCCTTCTCCCCCAGGAGAAAAAGCTTGTATGTCAGGATTTTGCAAACAATGCAGTGGCTGTCCGGGTCACTGCATTGTATGTTCGGAAGGTGGTGGAAGCCTTCAAGGCGAAGTTGAGAGGGCTATCGCTAAGAGCATTAGGCCGCCCGACCTTCATGAAGGCGAACCTGAACAACCTGCCAAAACTGAGGGTGTTGCCCCAAGACCAACGCGTGGTCTTGGGGTTATTTGACCAGGTCATACAGGAGGCTGGCCTGAACCCAGAGCACAGGCTGCTCATTAGCATTGGCCAGTTTGGCCAACAGCGCCCTAATGCACTGGACGTTGGCCAGCTGGTCAATGTGGACCTGATAGTTCGTGCCAGTGTCCACGTGGCCGCGAACATCACAACGGACAGGGGCCAGAACCTCCTGTGGTCACGGGGTGGGCTGGCCAGCGTGGTCGGGCGTGGTACATTTTGGTCGGTGTGGTCGCTGCATGAAGCGGCCAATTTCCAAAGTGACCTCAGCCACCGACCTGTGGACACCTCACAGGAAGTCCGTTCTCTGGCGAATGGAGGGAGGATCAATTTCTTCCAGTTCTATGCCGAGACGGCCCACGGCCACTTGGTCCCCGCATACAGGCACCCTGTGAGTGGGGTGATCATTGCCTGTGGGTTGCTACACCCAGAACAACTCAAGGCAATGACTCACAGGGCCCACCTGTACATGAGTCATGCAGAGGGGCTTCTATTGAAGTGTGGCGTGGAGGTGAAGGCTCGGGTGGAGCTGGTGGTCCTTTTTGAGGGTGCTGTGGTCCCCCCCATCATGGACCCAGCAGTTGTGTTTAACACGGCCAACCTCAGGCAGATGCTTGAGGCCCGCCCGCTGCTCCTGCCCTTTACCGACCTCCGTGGGCAGGGTCTCCATACGGTCGTCCATGCCGTATTGACCCTGCTCACGGAGAGGCTGCGCACGCTATTTGGTAGCAATGGCCACATGGGGGGGTATTACGCGGCCTGGCAGGCCTTCCAGGCAGAGCTGGCGTTGGAGGAGATACTGTATGGGTGCCCAGTCTCGCACACAGACGCCCACTACTCTGCGAGCCTGGGCACCAGCACCAGCTCATACAGGAGCCTGACCTATGAACGCCAGTTCATAGGGCTGGCTCCCTCCTCCAGCGCCAGCTGTGACCTCTCTCCACCTCCCCTGGAGAACTGGGTGGTCGATCCTAAAAGCAAACAGGGCATCAGGACCCTGTTTGGTTTTTCTGACCACTTGGAGGCGCTGCCAGGGGTTGTGGGGGCCCAAATGGTCATCACTGCCCTAAAAGACGTTTATGACATTGCTCGCACAACCAGCCTGTCTAGCCTGCAGGGGAAGGAGGCCCCGGGTGTCCTGGTCGGGTCCCGGAAATACAGAGACTTTGCAGAGAACCTGGTCGAGAAAGCCAGCTACTTCCACCGGCCCAAGGCCTTTGGCAGAGCGGTTGCCATCATGAGGGTGAGGGGCCTTGAGCCGGTGGAGTGTTTATATGCCGGCTTGGTCCAGCTCGGCCTGCGGTACTTCCCAGAGATCAAGTACCGGGATTTGAAGGGGAGCCGCAGACCGAGCTGGAACTACCTCCATTTTGTGGAGCTCCACCCCGCCAGTGTGGCGCCCTCGCCAGAGGCGACAGCTGGCGAGAGTCTGGCCATCGTTTGCAACGAGATCGAGTGCTGGGGCCTGTCCTACTCCCAAAACCTGGAGCGCTACCGGGAGCATGGCATGCCCTGGTTGGCGGAGGTGAACCAGAGGCTCCCCGAGTGCCGGGACCCCCAAAAGAGGGTCAACCTCAGGACCTATTGCTGTGCGATAGGAATGCTGATGAACGGCTCATTCATTGAGTTCACAAAATTGCAGGAGCTCACGCGCAAGATGCAATGGACGCCAAAGGAGCTGCAGGACAAGATGGTCCTCTCTAGGTTCACCCTGGACCTGAAAACCTGCAAAACGCCACTGTGGGGGCTCCACCCTTCCATCCCTTGGAAGGTGGTAGAGAAGAGGAAGGGGCTGCTGAGGGAGAAGAAGGAGGAGGGGCGGGAGGAGGAGAGGGAGGACGCTGGTGTCGAGGCTGTGGACTTTGAGCTGAGCGTGCCTGAGCCTTCGGCCAGCATCATGGTGGCAGCCTCCACCAGCACCAAGTGGTCCAGTGAGGAGCTCTCGCTCATCGGCCTGGAGGGGACACTGCAGCAGGCATACGTCATGTATGTAAATGAGTGCCGGGCCAGGAACCTTGCTGTGAGGAGTAGGGTGGCGTTCCGATTAAAGCGCACGGCCATGAAGAAGGACTGATCCCTGCTCTTTCTTTGTTTATTTAACTTTTTTTTTTTTTTTTCTTTTGTGGTTTAAGGCCTTCTTTTCTTTTGTTTTCAGGCCTGTTTTTGATTTGTTTTTATGTGTTTCTATGTTTGGTGTTGTGTTGTGTATGTTGTATGTCTGTGTGGTTGTATGTTGTATGTCTGTGTGGTTGTATGTTGTATGTCTGTGTCGTTGTGTTGTATGTCTGTGTCGTTGTATGTTATATGTATAAAAAAAAAAAACCTGCGTAAGCGGAGCCAAAAAAACCATAAAAAAAAAAAACCTGCGTAAGCGGAGCCAAAAAAACAAAAAAACTACAAAAAAACAAAAAAAAATCCCTCCACATGGAATCTGCCTTGACGTGGCGTGGAGGCTTGTGTGCCTCTGTGACACTTTCTATTCCTCAAAGGAATAGAAAGTGCCACAGAGGCCAGACCAAAGATTCCAACCATTTAAAAAAAAAATTTTTTTTTTTTTTTTTTTTTTTTACCAAGTGTAAAAAGGGCCCAAAAAAACAAAAAGTCCTGAGGGGATGTGATAGGAGTGCGTTTCAGGTCATTTGGAGTCGACTGGTACTATCCTTGAAACCACTTTTTTTTTTACATAGGAAAAGTACTTGGGTTTTTTTTTTTTATAAAAAAAAATGTGTTTTTCCATAGCCATGTGACCACTCTACGAACTCGTAATTAGGTGGAAAAGCCCAAAAAAACAACTTTCAGCTCGATCCGAGCAAGGGAAATACTACAAACCAAAAAAAAAAAAAAAAAAAATTATTTTATTTTGAAGGAGTTTTTGAAGGAGTTTTTTCATAGCCAAGTCACCACTCTAACGACTGGGAATATTACGGGGAACCCGAATAACTACTTTTTAGCTTGATCCGAGCAAGGGAAATTCTACTTCCTGTTTTGGTCATTTTCTTTTATTTTGAAGGCCAAAAACAGGAAGTCGTTTTTTTGCTAACTATTTTAACTTTTTTTTTTTTTTTTTTTTTTTTTTTTTATTTTGAAATTTTTTTTTTTTTTTATAGCCAAGTAACCACTCTAACGACTGGGAATATTACGGGGAACCCGAATAACTACTTTTTAGCTTGATCCGAGCAAGGGAAATTCTACTTCCTGTTTTGTTCATTTTATTTTATTTTGAAGGCAAAACCGGAAGTCATTTTTTTAGGGTGTGCTAACTATTTTAAATTTTTTTATTATTATTTTTTTTTTTTAATTTTTTTTTTTTTTTTTCATAGCCATGTGACCACTCTAAGGACTCCAAATTGGACGAGGATCCCGAAAAAGTACTTTTTACCTGGATCCGAGTTTCGGCAAATTTTAGGAGTGCTCCAAATGACACCAAAGTTACAGGGAAGCTTCATCATGATGAGAAGATACGCCTGAACGAGTTTGATGTCATTTGGAAAAACTTTGGTCAAAAAAAAAAAAAAAAATGACACCAAAATTACAGGGATTCTTCATCATGATGAGAAGATATGCCTGAACGAGTTTGGTGTCATTTGGAATAACTTTGGTTTAAAAAAAAAAAAAAAAAAAAAAGGATGTCGGATGCAACAATTCAGTAAAAATCAGTAATTGAAGCTAGCCCTTTCAAAGTTGCTGGACACGTAGGAGACAGTCTAAAGCCTACTCTCTGCAAAGGGTAGGCTAATCGGAGCTACGCTCAGGGAGCAGTGGTCCCGCAGAGTTGAAAAAAATAAGAAAACGCAGGAAATTACGAAATCCAGCCAAATTTACATCTCTTTTTGGGCCAGGGACACAGTTCCACTGAACCTTGAGCCGAAATTTTGGCTACAGTGTATGTGGAGAACCCCTAGTACATGCTCAAACCGTCATTTTGGTTGTAGCTTCAATTACTGAATTTTAGTGAATATAAAGATACGACCTTTTTTTTGTAAAGAAAAAAAGTTCCGTTTTGACCTCCCATTTTTTGTGGGCTGAAAGAGGAGTGTGAGAGGAGTTCCCACAAAAAAAATTAGAATTTTAAGTGACTTCCCCTAGGAGTTATTCAGGTTTGATTTTTTTTTTTTTTTTTTTTTTTTTTTTTTCAATTTTTTTTTTTTTTTTTTTATAGCCATGTAGGTACTCTAAGGACTCCATTTTTGGCGAGGAGCCCGAAAACCGAGTTCATTTTGGCCAAAAAGCAAGGGAAATGGCCGAAACGCGACTTCCGATTTTTAGGGGGCGTTTTGACCTCCCATTTTTTGTGGGCGGGAAGAGGGGTGTGAGAGGAGTTCCCCCAAGAAAGGACAGCCTTCTAGTCCTTTTACTTTAGGAGTTATTAGCACCCCTAGTTTCAACATTTTTAAACGATTGGACCGCCCCCCTGCCTAGGGGGAGGGGACTTGTGCTAATCTTTTCTCAGGATCTGCTCTCCTATAGGAGGGCTACATGCTCCAATTGAAATGATAGCTCCAGGTGGTCCAGGGGAGTTAATTGACAACCCTAGCTGAAATTTGCACTAGGTTGTTAGGGTTGTACACCGTTGACCCATTGTGAAGGGCTAAGTTGGAACTAGGGTTAGGAAGTTAGACATGTAGTCTTATGTAGTTTTATGCGCTGGTCCCGAATATGGGCGGGGCTTCCGCCGGAAGTGACCGGAAGTGGGTGTAAATAGGCTTTGAACATGGCATTTTGGCCAACCCTAGGCTGTTTTGAGGGAGGGTTGTTGGGGGGGTGTCATATGAGCATGAATTGGGTTGATTGGAGTCGTTTGGTGAAACGGCTAAGAGACTTTTTTTTTTTTTTTGTATGGGAAAAGTACTTGTGTTTTTTTTTTTTTTTTTTTTTTTGAAAAGTGTTGAAATTTTACCAAGTGTTTGGGTGGTTAGGGTTTTGAGTGTTTTTTTGTGGGGTTGTGTTAGGAGCACGTTTCATGCGATTTGGGAGTTTTGAAGTACTTTGTGTTTTTTTTTTTTTTTCATTATTAATTTTTTTTTTTTTTTTTATAGGCATGTAGGTACTCTAAGGACTCCATTTTTGGCGAGGAGCTCGAAAAACGACTTCATTTTGGCCAAAAAGCAAGGGAAATGGCCCAAAATGGCCCAAACGCGTTTTTTTTTTTTTTTTTTTTTTTTTTTTAATTTTATTTTGAAATTTTTTGTTTTTTTCATAGCCAAGTAACCACTCTAACGACTGGGAATATTACGGGGAACTTGAAAAACTACTTTTTAGCTTGATCCGAGCAAGGGAAATTCTACTTCCTGTTTTGGTCATTTTCTTTTATTTTGAAGGCCAAAAACAGGAAGTGGTTTTTTTGCTAACTATTTTAACTTTTTTTTTTTTTTTTTTTTTTTAATTTTATTTTGAAATTTTTTTTTTTTTTATAGCCAAGTAACCACTCTAACGACTGGGAATATTACGGGGAACTTGAATAACTACTTTTTAGCTTGATCCGAGCAAGGGAAATTCTACTTCCTGTTTTGGTCATTTTCTTTTATTTTGAAGGCCAAAAACAGGAAGTGGTTTTTTTGCTAACTATTTTAACTTTTTTTTTTTTTTTTTTTTTTAATTTTATTTTGAAATTTTTTTTTTTTTTATAGCCAAGTAACCACTCTAACGACTGGGAATATTACGGGGAACTTGAATAACTACTTTTTAGCTTGATCCGAGCAAGGGAAATTCTACTTCCTGTTTTGGTCATTTTCTTTTATTTTGAAGGCCAAAAACAGGAAGTGGTTTTTTTGCTAACTATTTTAACTTTTTTTTTTTTTTTTTTTTTTTTTTTTTTTAGCTAATGCTAAGCTAACTTTTTTTTTCTTAGGGTTAGGGTTAGGGTTAGGGTTAGGGTTAGGGTTAGGGTTAGGGTTAGGGTTAGGGTTAGGGTTAGGGTTAGGGTTAGGGTTAGGGTTAGGGTTAGGGTTAGGGTTAGGGTTAGGGTTAGGGTTAGGGTTAGGGTTAGGGTTAGGGTTAGGGTTAGGGTTAGGGTTAGGGTTAGGGTTAGGGTTAGGGTTAGGGTTAGGGTTAGGGTTAGGGTTAGGGTAGGGGATCTGAGCCACGATGGCCCGCGGGCCATCCCTATCTTTCCCATGTTAAATCTAATTTATACTAATTTATGCGAGTTATGCAAATAAAAAAAAGTAGCTCCTCCCACTTTAGCAAAGTACCCTACCAAACTTAGGAGATCGAGGTACCCCACTAAAACCACACCCCCGAGGCTCTACGACCTTCAGGGGCGGAGTTACACTTTTTTGGCTCCTCCCCCCCCCGCCGGAAGCCAGGGAAAGGGGGCGGAGCCTATTTTTTTGCATATTCGAACTCCTTGGGGGCGTGGCTACAGATCCCCCCTACTTTGGTTAGGCCACGCCCACCGGAAGTTTGCTATGTAAACCCTAGTGAAACCCTAGTTTTTTTTACTAAGTGTTTCAGCCAAAATCCTTCCTCAGGGGATGTGATAGGAGTGCGTTTCAGGTCATTTGGAGTCGAATGGTACTATCGCCGGAAGTACTTTTTTTTTTTTTACATAGGAAAAGTACTTATGTTTTTTTTTTTTTTTTTTTTTTTTTTTTTTTGGTGGGAAAATTAAGTATAGCCATGTAGGTACTCTACAGACTCCATTTTTGGCGAGGAGCCCGAAAAAATAGGTTTTACCTGGATCCGAATTTTGGCAAATTTTAGGAGTGCTCCAAATGACACCAAAGTTACAGGGAAGCTTCATCATGATGAGAAGATACGCCTGAACGAGTTTGGTGTCATTTGGAAAAACTTTGGTCAAAAAAAAAAAAAAAAATGACACCAAAGTTACAGGGATTCTTCATCATGATGAGAAGATACGCCTGAACGAGTTTGGTGTCATTTGGAATAACTTTGGTTTTTTTGAAAAAAAAAAAAAAGACGGATGTCGGATGCAACAATTCACTAAAAATCAGTAATTGAAGCTAGCCCTTTCAAAGTTGCTGGACACGTAGGAGACAGTCTAAAGCCTACTCTCAGCAAAGGGTAGGCTAATCGGAGCTACGCTGAGCGAGCTGTGGTCCCGCAGAGTTGAAAAAAAAAAAAAAAACGCACGAAATTACGAAATCCAGCAAAATTGACATCTCTTTTTGTCAATTTGACACAGTTCCACTCAACCTTGAGCCGAAATTTTGGCTACAGTGTATGTTGACAACCCCTAGTACATGCTCAAACCGTCATTTTGGTTGTAGCTTCAATTACTGAATTTTAGTGAATATAAAGATACGACCTTTTTTTTGTAAAGAAAAAAAGTTCCGTTTTGACCTCCCATTTTTTGTGGGCTGAAAGAGGAGTGTGAGAGGAGTTCCCACAAAAAAAATTAGAATTTTAAGTGACTTCCCCTAGGAGTTATTCAGGTTTGATTTTTTTTTTTTTTTTTTTTTTTTTTTTTTCAATTTTTTTTTTTTTTTTTTTATAGCCATGTAGGTACTCTAAGGACTCCATTTTTGGCGAGGAGCCCGAAAACCGAGTTCATTTTGGCCAAAAAGCAAGGGAAATGGCCGAAACGCGACTTCCGATTTTTAGGGGGCGTTTTGACCTCCCATTTTTTGTGGGCGGGAAGAGGGGTGTGAGAGGAGTTCCCCCAAGAAAGGACAGCCTTCTAGTCCTTTTACTTTAGGAGTTATTAGCACCCCTAGTTTCAACATTTTTAAACGATTGGACCGCCCCCCTGCCTAGGGGGAGGGGACTTGTGCTAATCTTTTCTCAGGATCTGCTCTCCTATAGGAGGGCTACATGCTCCAATTGAAATGATAGCTCCAGGTGGTCCAGGGGAGTTAATTGACAACCCTAGCTGAAATTTGCACTAGGTTGTTAGGGTTGTACACCGTTGACCCATTGTGAAGGGCTAAGTTGGAACTAGGGTTAGGAAGTTAGACATGTAGTCTTATGTAGTTTTATGCGCTGGTCCCGAATATGGGCGGGGCTTCCGCCGGAAGTGACCGGAAGTGGGTGTAAATAGGCTTTGAACATGGCATTTTGGCCAACCCTAGGCTGTTTTGAGGGAGGGTTGTTGGGGGGGTGTCATATGAGCATGAATTGGGTTGATTGGAGTCGTTTGGTGAAACGGCTAAGAGACTTTTTTTTTTTTTTTGTATGGGAAAAGTACTTGTGTTTTTTTTTTTTTTTTTTTTTTTGAAAAGTGTTGAAATTTTACCAAGTGTTTGGGTGGTTAGGGTTTTGAGTGTTTTTTTGTGGGGTTGTGTTAGGAGCACGTTTCATGCGATTTGGGAGTTTTGAAGTACTTTGTGTTTTTTTTTTTTTTTCATTATTAATTTTTTTTTTTTTTTTTATAGGCATGTAGGTACTCTAAGGACTCCATTTTTGGCGAGGAGCTCGAAAAACGACTTCATTTTGGCCAAAAAGCAAGGGAAATGGCCCAAAATGGCCCAAACGCGTTTTTTTTTTTTTTTTTTTTTTTTTTTTAATTTTATTTTGAAATTTTTTGTTTTTTTCATAGCCAAGTAACCACTCTAACGACTGGGAATATTACGGGGAACTTGAAAAACTACTTCTTAGCTTGATCCGAGCAAGGGAAATTCTACTTCCTGTTTTGGTCATTTTCTTTTATTTTGAAGGCCAAAAACAGGAAGTGGTTTTTTTGCTAACTATTTTAACTTTTTTTTTTTTTTTTTTTTTTTAATTTTATTTTGAAATTTTTTTTTTTTTTATAGCCAAGTAACCACTCTAACGACTGGGAATATTACGGGGAACTTGAATAACTACTTTTTAGCTTGATCCGAGCAAGGGAAATTCTACTTCCTGTTTTGGTCATTTTCTTTTATTTTGAAGGCCAAAAACAGGAAGTGGTTTTTTTGCTAACTATTTTAACTTTTTTTTTTTTTTTTTTTTTTAATTTTATTTTGAAATTTTTTTTTTTTTTATAGCCAAGTAACCACTCTAACGACTGGGAATATTACGGGGAACTTGAATAACTACTTTTTAGCTTGATCCGAGCAAGGGAAATTCTACTTCCTGTTTTGGTCATTTTCTTTTATTTTGAAGGCCAAAAACAGGAAGTGGTTTTTTTGCTAACTATTTTAACTTTTTTTTTTTTTTTTTTTTTTTTTTTTTTTAGCTAATGCTAAGCTAACTTTTTTTTTCTTAGGGTTAGGGTTAGGGTTAGGGTTAGGGTTAGGGTTAGGGTTAGGGTTAGGGTTAGGGTTAGGGTTAGGGTTAGGGTTAGGGTTAGGGTTAGGGTTAGGGTTAGGGTTAGGGTTAGGGTTAGGGTAGGGGATCTGAGCCACGATGGCCCGCGGGCCATCCCTATCTTTCCCATGTTAAATCTAATTTATACTAATTTATGCGAGTTATGCAAATAAAAAAAAGTAGCTCCTCCCACTTTAGCAAAGTACCCTACCAAACTTAGGAGATCGAGGTACCCCACTAAAACCACACCCCCGAGGCTCTACGACCTTCAGGGGCGGAGTTACACTTTTTTGGCTCCTCCCCCCCCCGCCGGAAGCCAGGGAAAGGGGGCGGAGCCTATTTTTTTGCATATTCGAACTCCTTGGGGGCGTGGCTACAGATCCCCCCTACTTTGGTTAGGCCACGCCCACCGGAAGTTTGCTATGTAAACCCTAGTGAAACCCTAGTTTTTTTTACTAAGTGTTTCAGCCAAAATCCTTCCTCAGGGGATGTGATAGGAGTGCGTTTCAGGTCATTTGGAGTCGAATGGTACTATCGCCGGAAGTACTTTTTTTTTTTTTACATAGGAAAAGTACTTATGTTTTTTTTTTTTTTTTTTTTTTTTTTTTTTTGGTGGGAAAATTAAGTATAGCCATGTAGGTACTCTACAGACTCCATTTTTGGCGAGGAGCCCGAAAAAATAGGTTTTACCTGGATCCGAATTTTGGCAAATTTTAGGAGTGCTCCAAATGACACCAAAGTTACAGGGAAGCTTCATCATGATGAGAAGATACGCCTGAACGAGTTTGGTGTCATTTGGAAAAACTTTGGTCAAAAAAAAAAAAAAAAATGACACCAAAGTTACAGGGATTCTTCATCATGATGAGAAGATACGCCTGAACGAGTTTGGTGTCATTTGGAATAACTTTGGTTTTTTTGAAAAAAAAAAAAAAGACGGATGTCGGATGCAACAATTCACTAAAAATCAGTAATTGAAGCTAGCCCTTTCAAAGTTGCTGGACACGTAGGAGACAGTCTAAAGCCTACTCTCAGCAAAGGGTAGGCTAATCGGAGCTACGCTGAGCGAGCTGTGGTCCCGCAGAGTTGAAAAAAAAAAAAAAAACGCACGAAATTACGAAATCCAGCAAAATTGACATCTCTTTTTGTCAATTTGACACAGTTCCACTCAACCTTGAGCCGAAATTTTGGCTACAGTGTATGTTGACAACCCCTAGTACATGCTCAAACCGTCATTTTGGTTGTAGCTTCAATTACTGAATTTTAGTGAATATAAAGATACGACCTTTTTTTTGTAAAGAAAAAAAGTTCCGTTTTGACCTCCCATTTTTTGTGGGCTGAAAGAGGAGTGTGAGAGGAGTTCCCACAAAAAAAATTAGAATTTTAAGTGACTTCCCCTAGGAGTTATTCAGGTTTGATTTTTTTTTTTTTTTTTTTTTTTTTTTTTTTCAATTTTTTTTTTTTTTTTTTTATAGCCATGTAGGTACTCTAAGGACTCCATTTTTGGCGAGGAGCCCGAAAACCGAGTTCATTTTGGCCAAAAAGCAAGGGAAATGGCCGAAACGCGACTTCCGATTTTTAGGGGGCGTTTTGACCTCCCATTTTTTGTGGGCGGGAAGAGGGGTGTGAGAGGAGTTCCCCCAAGAAAGGACAGCCTTCTAGTCCTTTTACTTTAGGAGTTATTAGCACCCCTAGTTTCAACATTTTTAAACGATTGGACCGCCCCCCTGCCTAGGGGGAGGGGACTTGTGCTAATCTTTTCTCAGGATCTGCTCTCCTATAGGAGGGCTACATGCTCCAATTGAAATGATAGCTCCAGGTGGTCCAGGGGAGTTAATTGACAACCCTAGCTGAAATTTGCACTAGGTTGTTAGGGTTGTACACCGTTGACCCATTGTGAAGGGCTAAGTTGGAACTAGGGTTAGGAAGTTAGACATGTAGTCTTATGTAGTTTTATGCGCTGGTCCCGAATATGGGCGGGGCTTCCGCCGGAAGTGACCGGAAGTGGGTGTAAATAGGCTTTGAACATGGCATTTTGGCCAACCCTAGGCTGTTTTGAGGGAGGGTTGTTGGGGGGGTGTCATATGAGCATGAATTGGGTTGATTGGAGTCGTTTGGTGAAACGGCTAAGAGACTTTTTTTTTTTTTTTGTATGGGAAAAGTACTTGTGTTTTTTTTTTTTTTTTTTTTTTTGAAAAGTGTTGAAATTTTACCAAGTGTTTGGGTGGTTAGGGTTTTGAGTGTTTTTTTGTGGGGTTGTGTTAGGAGCACGTTTCATGCGATTTGGGAGTTTTGAAGTACTTTGTGTTTTTTTTTTTTTTTCATTATTAATTTTTTTTTTTTTTTTTATAGGCATGTAGGTACTCTAAGGACTCCATTTTTGGCGAGGAGCTCGAAAAACGACTTCATTTTGGCCAAAAAGCAAGGGAAATGGCCCAAAATGGCCCAAACGCGTTTTTTTTTTTTTTTTTTTTTTTTTTTAATTTTATTTTGAAATTTTTTGTTTTTTTCATAGCCAAGTAACCACTCTAACGACTGGGAATATTACGGGGAACTTGAAAAACTACTTTTTAGCTTGATCCGAGCAAGGGAAATTCTACTTCCTGTTTTGGTCATTTTCTTTTATTTTGAAGGCCAAAAACAGGAAGTGGTTTTTTTGCTAACTATTTTAACTTTTTTTTTTTTTTTTTTTTTTTAATTTTATTTTGAAATTTTTTTTTTTTTTATAGCCAAGTAACCACTCTAACGACTGGGAATATTACGGGGAACTTGAATAACTACTTTTTAGCTTGATCCGAGCAAGGGAAATTCTACTTCCTGTTTTGGTCATTTTCTTTTATTTTGAAGGCCAAAAACAGGAAGTGGTTTTTTTGCTAACTATTTTAACTTTTTTTTTTTTTTTTTTTTTTAATTTTATTTTGAAATTTTTTTTTTTTTTATAGCCAAGTAACCACTCTAACGACTGGGAATATTACGGGGAACTTGAATAACTACTTTTTAGCTTGATCCGAGCAAGGGAAATTCTACTTCCTGTTTTGGTCATTTTCTTTTATTTTGAAGGCCAAAAACAGGAAGTGGTTTTTTTGCTAACTATTTTAACTTTTTTTTTTTTTTTTTTTTTTTTTTTTTTTAGCTAATGCTAAGCTAACTTTTTTTTTCTTAGGGTTAGGGTTAGGGTTAGGGTTAGGGTTAGGGTTAGGGTTAGGGTTAGGGTTAGGGTTAGGGTTAGGGTTAGGGTTAGGGTTAGGGTTAGGGTTAGGGTTAGGGTTAGGGTTAGGGTTAGGGTTAGGGTTAGGGTTAGGGTTAGGGTTAGGGTTAGGGTTAGGGTTAGGGTTAGGGTTAGGGTAGGGGATCTGAGCCACGATGGCCCGCGGGCCATCCCTATCTTTCCCATGTTAAATCTAATTTATACTAATTTATGCGAGTTATGCAAATAAAAAAAAGTAGCTCCTCCCACTTTAGCAAAGTACCCTACCAAACTTAGGAGATCGAGGTACCCCACTAAAACCACACCCCCGAGGCTCTACGACCTTCAGGGGCGGAGTTACACTTTTTTGGCTCCTCCCCCCCCCGCCGGAAGCCAGGGAAAGGGGGCGGAGCCTATTTTTTTGCATATTCGAACTCCTTGGGGGCGTGGCTACAGATCCCCCCTACTTTGGTTAGGCCACGCCCACCGGAAGTTTGCTATGTAAACCCTAGTGAAACCCTAGTTTTTTTTACTAAGTGTTTCAGCCAAAATCCTTCCTCAGGGGATGTGATAGGAGTGCGTTTCAGGTCATTTGGAGTCGAATGGTACTATCGCCGGAAGTACTTTTTTTTTTTTTACATAGGAAAAGTACTTATGTTTTTTTTTTTTTTTTTTTTTTTTTTTTTTTGGTGGGAAAATTAAGTATAGCCATGTAGGTACTCTACAGACTCCATTTTTGGCGAGGAGCCCGAAAAAATAGGTTTTACCTGGATCCGAATTTTGGCAAATTTTAGGAGTGCTCCAAATGACACCAAAGTTACAGGGAAGCTTCATCATGATGAGAAGATA
>NW_028151353.1:5000-17500 GCF_964638095.1 Poromitra crassiceps
AGATTTCCCCCTGCACTGTCATACATATAGTAGATACACTGCGTGAGAGAGAGAGAGAGAGAGAGAGAGAGAGAGAGGGGGGGGAGAGAGAGAGAGAGAGAGAGAGAGAGAGAGAGGGGGAGAGAGAGAGAGAGAGAGAGAGAGAGAGAGGGGGAGAGAGAGAGAGAGAGAGAGAGGGGGGAGAGAGAGAGAGAGAGAGAGGGGGAGAGAGAGAGAGAGAGAGAGAGGGGGGAGAGAGAGAGAGAGAGAGAGAGAGAGAGTCTGATATTTCATGTATAGTCCCTAGTACCAATCTCCTGAGTCCTGAGTATGTCCCAATTTCAGCTAGAAGTAAGTATGAGTGACTGGCAGCAGGCACGGTCAATTGGAGTCAGGCGAGCGTGTTATTAGCCTCGCCCCTGCAGTCACCCTTTAGATAAAGCTGTGTTGGTCACCTGCCCTTAAATTTGAATGACTGACAGGCAGTTTGCTGAAGGAGACGCACTGGGACATCGTCCCCTGTCTCCATGTTGTCCCTGTTGTCGCCTCTTAAAGAGAGACACTTGCCCTTAAATGTGAGTCATTACAGACGGGGAGAGGAGCTGGGAGGGGCATTTGGCCGTGGTCCCCGGCGCAGCCCAGAGGAAACCTCGCCTCAGGGGGATCAACCGTATCCCCTTAGGTTCCTTCACTTCTACAGCTCTGACAATGCTCTCCCCTTAGGTTCCTTCACTCCTACAGCTCTGACAATGCTCTCCCCTTAGGTTCCTTCACTCCTACAGCTCTGACAATGCTCTCCCCTTAGGTTCCTTCACTCCTACAGCTCTGACAATGCTCTCCCCTTAGGTTCCTTCACTCCTACAGCTCTGACAATGCTCTCCCCTTGCCCCCTGGGACCTCAAGTCCCAAATTATAGTCATTATCTCCTTAAAGCACGTTCTTTCAGCAACTAGGCCTGTCTTTATAAGCAGCATCTGCTGTAATCACTTCAGATTTAAAAACAAACATTGCCTCTTAAACAATGTTGGTATTACAGTGTATATAAATTGTGATTATGTGTGTATGATTTGTAGTGATATGTATAATGTATAACGAAGATGTGTTGATATCTGTTATGTACCCTGTAATATAATATATTGTATTGTTGTTTGTGCTGGCAACCCTGCCCTGGGACTGCAGATGGAAAATAGCAATTTGCTATAATCTGGTGCAAAGCATCTTTTCTCTCTGAGATCAATGTTATCTTTTGCACATGGTCCCTGACAAATAAACTTAATAAACCAAACTAAACTAAGTCGGTGGACCAGAGCAGTGCAGTACTGCTCCGGGGGGAGTTTTCTTGGTTGGACGTTTTTATCAAGTGTTCGCTGTAGAGGGGTTAAGGGTGGTACAAAACCACACAATGGAGTTATGTGAGGTTACCAATGGCTCTCCAGAGATGGTTGGAATTGTTTAATTTGATAGCGGCTTGGCAGGTCAGGAATGGGGCCGTGTTTGCTGCTTGCACGCTTGTTGTCATTTGTGTGAAATTTAACGCATCTTCTGGGAGTTTGGCCTGAGAGGAATGATGGCACATTTTCAAAGTGATGTGCTCCACCCTGAAGGCCCCAGGGGAATAGCTCCTAGGATTCCTGTCTGAATGAGGATAGTGTTTACACTGTGTGTTGTGTGTCTGAATGAGGATAGTGTTTACACTGTGTGTTGTGTGTCTGAATGAGGATAGTATTTACACTGTGTGTTGTGTGTCTGAATGAGGATAGTATTTACACTGTGTGTTGTGTGTCTGAATGAGGATAGTATTTACACTGTGTGTTGTGTGTCTGAATGAGGATAGTATTTACACTGTGTGTTGTGTGTCTGAATGAGGATAGTGTTTACACTGTGTGTTGTGTGTCTGAATGAGGATAGTGTTTACACTGTGTTGTGTGTCTGAATGAGGATAGTATTTACACTGTGTGTTGTGTGTCTGAATGAGGATAGTGTTTACACTGTGTGTTGTGTGTCTGAATGAGGATAGTATTTACACTGTGTGTTGTGTGTCTGAATGAGGATAGTGTTTACACTGTGTGTTGTGTGTCTGAATGAGGATAGTATTTACACTGTGTTGTGTCTGAATGAGGATAGTGTTTACACTGTGTGTTGTGTGTCTGAATGAGGATAGTATTTACACTGTGTTGTGTCTGAATGAGGATAGTATTTACACTGTGTGTTGTGTGTCTGAATGAGGATAGTGTTTACACTGTGTGTTGTGTGTCTGAATGAGGATAGTGTTTACACTGTGTTGTGTGTCTGAATGAGGATAGTATTTACACTGTGTTGTGTCTGAATGAGGATAGTGTTTACACTGTGTGTTGTGTGTCTGAATGAGGATAGTATTTACACTGCGTGTTGTGTGTCTGAATGAGGATAGTATTTACACTGTGTTGTGTCTGAATGAGGATAGTGTTTACACTGTGTGTTGTGTGTCTGAATGAGGATAGTATTTACACTGCGTGTTGTGTGTCTGAATGAGGATAGTGTTTACACTGTGTGTTGTGTGTCTGAATGAGGATAGTATTTACACTGTGTGTTGTGTGTCTGAATGAGGATAGTGTTTACACTGTGTGTTGTGTGTCTGAATGAGGATAGTATTTACACTGTGTTGTGTGTCTGAATGAGGATAGTGTTTACACTGTGTGTTGTGTGTCTGAATGAGGATAGTATTTACACTGTGTTGTGTGTCTGAATGAGGATAGTGTTTACACTGTGTGTTGTGTGTCTGAATGAGGATAGTGTTTACACTGTGTGTTGTGTGTCTGAATGAGGATAGTGTTTACACTGTGTGTTGTGTGTCTGAATGAGGATAGTATTTACACTGTGTGTTGTGTGTCTGAATGAGGATAGTGTTTACACTGTGTTGTGTGTCTGAATGAGGATAGTATTTACACTGTGTTGTGTGTCTGAATGAGGATAGTGTTTACACTGTGTGTTGTGTGTCTGAATGAGGATAGTATTTACACTGTGTTGTGTGTCTGAATGAGGATAGTATTTACAGTGTGTTGTGTGTCTGAATGAGGATAGTATTTACACTGTGTGTTGTGTGTCTGAATGAGGATAGTGTTTACACTGTGTGTTGTGTGTCTGAATGAGGATAGTGTTTACATTGTGTGTTGTGTGTCTGAATGAGGATAGTGTTTACACTGTGTGTTGTGTGTCTGAATGAGGATAGTATTTACACTGTGTGTTGTGTGTCTGAATGAGGATAGTATTTACACTGTGTGTTGTGTGTCTGAATGAGGATAGTGTTTACACTGTGTGTTGTGTGTCTGAATGAGGATAGTGTTTACACTGTGTTGTGTGTCTGAATGAGGATAGTGTTTACACTGTGTTGTGTGTCTGAATGAGGATAGTGTTTACACTGTGTGTTGTGTGTCTGAATGAGGATAGTGTTTACACTGTGTGTTGTGTGTCTGAATGAGGATAGTATTTACACTGTGTTGTGTCTGAATGAGGATAGTGTTTACACTGTGTGTTGTGTGTCTGAATGAGGATAGTGTTTACACTGTGTTGTGTGTCTGAATGAGGATAGTGTTTACACTGTGTGTTGTGTGTCTGAATGAGGATAGTGTTTACACTGTGTTGTGTGTCTGAATGAGGATAGTGTTTACACTGTGTGTTGTGTGTCTGAATGAGGATAGTATTTACACTGTGTTGTGTGTCTGAATGAGGATAGTGTTTACACTGTGTTGTGTGTCTGAATGAGGATAGTGTTTACACTGTGTTGTGTGTCTGAATGAGGATAGTGTTTACACTGTGTGTTGTGTGTCTGAATGAGGATAGTATTTACACTGTGTGTTGTGTGTCTGAATGAGGATAGTATTTACAGTGTGTTGTGTGTCTGAATGAGGATAGTATTTACACTGTGTGTTGTGTGTCTGAATGAGGATAGTGTTTACTAGGGCTGTCAAACGATTAATTTTCTTAATCGCGATTAATCGTGCGATTAATTATAATTAATCGCGATTAATCGCGTCTTTGTATCGCATGTTTAAAATGCTATTATTTTGCATTGCAAAGCATTTTTAATTAGATATTAATAATTATTACCAGTGTGTCGTGATTGGGAATCAAATTAATGCAAATAAATGTACTTTGTGATCTTGAATTTTAGATTTATTTTCAATTCAATAGAAGTGCAATGTAGACAGGAGGTCACAAAATGCATCTTGAATAGAAAATAAATGCACAATAATTGTAAACACTCCAGAACAGATACTTCCGGCGGCGGCGCTGTGGAGCAGTCGAAACCCAAAATGACACAGCCGAAGAAGGCTGTATCTGAGCTAAAAACTTTGGCACTTCCATGTGAATAATGGCTCGGTATTGGAAACTGTGTATTGATAACGTGTATATCGCGTGAAGCCATTAGAGCCGACCTCCCAGTGGTTAGAGGACCCGCGCATCCGAGACTCTGAAGGAATAATGAGTGATGAGTCTCGCGCTAGCTAGCTGGCTGCTAGCTACTTTCAGGTGATCGCTCGCCTCAAACTCAATGTACTTCGGTGATATTTTAATTCCGTTTTACACAAGGTGCAAACTACGGCTCTTGACTTATCCACTGTGCCATTTGGGAAGTAAAACGATCCATTTAAAAGCGTATTGCTGTCGTTCTCTTCCATGCCTGCCTGCACAAACAGGAGACAGGAAACCGAACGGCTTGACTACAAGTACGGGGCGACGAAGGGACAAAATAGCGGCATGCGATTAACGCGATTAATTCAAAATAACGCGTTATGATCGGCGCGCGTTAACGCGCGATTAACGCGTTAACGCTGACAGCCCTAGTGTTTACACTGTGTGTTGTGTGTCTGAATGAGGATAGTATTTACACCGTGTTGTGTCTGAATGAGGATAGTATTTACACTGTGTTGTGTGTCTGAATGAGGATCGTTTTACACTGGGTGTTCTGTGTCTGGCTCAAATTGTCGTAGTTCCAATTCAATCACATAAGAAATGAATGAGTGACTCACAGCTTTGTAGTTCCATTGTTGCTTCCAATCCTCCATACCTGAGCTGAAGTGGCAGTCTGACTATTTTGTTGTTGTTGTTTTATTTTTACAATAACTGAGAAGTAGCCTGGCTTACCGTCTTTTTAGATAAACCGTCTGACTCTGATATAATAGTAAATGACACAGAAAGGAAAGTTAACACTGTTGTACTAAGCTACCACTGTCCTTTGGAGTTTATGTTGTTCAGGACATAACGATTGCAGGGATGTATTATACAGTACTCTAAAACTGTATTCAGATATAGTTCAGAAGCTTTGTGTGACATTACCCAAATCTCATAAAAAAAATTGACAACACCAGAAGCGCATAAAACACAATAAACAATAAACGCCTGGGGTCAACCTCAATTTTGCACATAAGCGCCGGTCGGTTATTATTATTATTTTTTCAGTGATCCCAATAGACTACTTGCACAACTCCACTACTTCCTGAAATGAGTAGGGCATCTTGGTTTCCTGTCCTACACTATAGAGGGTATGCACACCCACTGGAACACGCCCCCTCAATCAGGAATGAGTGTCAAAATGAGTGTCAAGTTCCTCTCTGAGCAGCAGGTGTCAGTTATCTAGGCTGATTACTGCATTCAAGCTCAGTCTTGCTGTGACTCAGTGGGCGTGACCCCACAGTGACTTCTGCCTCTGTGACATCACATGCATACCCTCTATTGGATGAACTGATTAATGTCAGGTGTGCCTGACTGCTGCAGTCACAACAACAGTGATCAGTCACACCTGACTTTAATCAGTTCATCCAATAGTGTAGGACAGGAAACCAAGATGCCCTACTCATTTCAGGAAGTAGTGGAGTTGTGCAAGTAGGGGTATATTTACCATATTATGAGCATTTTGATACTGCTGACCAGGAAATCTGTACAAAAAATAATAATAATCGCCTGGGTCAATTTTGTACAATAAAGAAATAACCGCCTGACTCCAATTGCCGCCTGGTCTCCTTTAAACGCCTGGGGTCAAACTCGATTTAGCATAATAAATGCCCGGGCCCTTATTGGAAGTTTTACGGTATGCATATTAGCTATACAGTTCTTATGTCCTTCTGATTTAATACTACTAAGATAGACCCCAAACACTGAATAGCCTATGCCCACAAGCAGGGCTCTCTGTTACTCAACTCATCCACCACCGATGTGTAGCACCCACCTGGGTGATGCACGGCAGCCAGTTTTGCGCCAGGATGCTCACCACACATCAGCTAACACGGTAGAGAGTTGAGGACTGAATGTGTCAATTAAGTCTCTGAAACTACACACAGAGCGTGTTTGGGCTTTGGTAGTCTCTCCCCAGACTCAAATATTACATTGACTGTGCTCCGCATACTACATAGTGAGTCTGTGACAGTTCACAGCCACTGCTGCTGGGGGGTGAAATTGAATGAGTGACAGGTCGTAGCACCAATGAGAGACTGAGAGCGGTTCGAAAAATGGGCTGCGCCTCCCATGCCGTCCGTGATCGCTAAGTCGTTACTGATTGGTGAAGACTGAATCCACCACTGGCCAATCACTGGCCAAGTGAATGGTTCACTTCCGACCTGAAAGGGGAAGCGTCCCAGACCCAGAGAGAGATCTGCAGCATGCAGTAACGTAGTGTATCAGCGTAAGAACTCTCATGGGTCTGGCGTTGAGACTAGGGCTTTGGCAGAGGGGCGGAGCGCACCGCTGCAAAGGAAAACAATATTTTTATGTATTTCTATGAATTTTTGTTATTTATTGCATTTCAGGCAATCTTTGCGATGTGTTTATTGCGCATGTTCATGATGCGATTCATGTGATGATGATGAAAATATGATTTATTGTGCAACCACTTGGTTTAGCTATTTCTGAAGAACTTCAGTGCTTGGTTGAAGAATAACATTTAATTATCATTATTATCTAAGTATTTCCAATTAAATATATAGGCTAAGATTTATTGATTGTTCTCCCTCTAAGAGTTTCACTGCATCATTCTGAGGCCAACAATGCCTCTTGTACATTCCTCAAGCCACATGCTTATGGCTTCAATGAATGTGGGTTTGTAATTAAACAACATATCCAATCCATATCCCTATTTTATGATCATACTGACAATGCCAATATGTTGTATCAATGCAATATAGTAAATACAACTTTTGCATGAACTTTTATGAGTAATTATTAAACAGATCCTGATGTCTTTATGCCTGTCTAGGTAAAGCCAATTCCAATGTGCAGTGGGAGGAAGACTCGGCGGAGAGCTTTCCATCAAAACCAGTCAGAATAGCTTTTGTCCTGGTGGTCCATGGACGAGCCTCTCGCCAGTTTCACCGCCTCTTCAAAGCCATCTACCACACCTCCCACTACTACTACATACACGTTGACCAGGTACACCTCCCACTACTACTACATACACGTTGACCAGGTACACCTCCCACTACTACTACATACACGTTGACCAGGTACACCTCCCACTACTACTACATACACGTTGACCAGGTACACCTCCCACTACTACTACATACATGTTGACCAGGTACGCCTCCCACTACTACTACATACACGTTGACCAGGTACACCTCCCACTACTACTACATACACGTTGACCAGGTACACCTCCCACTACTACTACATACACGTTGACCAGGTACACCTCCCACTACTACTACATACACGTTGACCAGGTACACCTCCCACTACTACTACATACACGTTGACCAGGTACACCTCCCACTACTACTACATACACGTTGACCAGGTACACCTCCCACTACTACTACATACACGTTGACCAGGTACACCTCCCACTACTACTACATACACATTGACCAGGTACACCTCCCACTACTACTACATACACGTTGACCAGGTACACCTCCCACTACTACTACATACACGTTGACCAGGTACACCTCCCACTACTACTACATACACGTTGACCAGGTACACCTCCCACTACTACTACATACACGTTGACCAGGTACACCTCCCACTACTACTACATACACGTTGACCAGGTACACCTCCCACTACTACTACATACACGTTGACCAGGTACACCTCCCACTACTACTACATACACGTTGACCAGGTACACCTCCCACTACTACTACATACACGTTGACCAGGTACCACACCTCCCACTACTACTACATACACGTTGACCAGGTACCACACCTCCCACTACTACTACATACACGTTGACCAGGTACACCTCCCACTACTACTACATACACGTTGACCAGGTACACCTCCCACTACTACTACATACACGTTGACCAGGTACACCTCCCACTACTACTACATACACGTTGACCAGGTACACCTCCCACTACTACTACATACACGTTGACCAGGTACACCTCCCACTACTACTAGGGATGCACGATATATCGGCAATCATATCGGTATCGGCCGATGTTGGTCATTTTTTAACATATCGGTCATATCGGTATCGGTCAGATGTTGCAATGTTAATATCGGTTATCATTATCAGCCAAATTCTTCACATTGATATGAAATAATGCAGTAAATCTATGATTTATGGGCTTTTCCAAAGGCTTTGCAAATAAAGAAATGCATAACTTTTTCAAATTCAGTGTTAACATGTGTTTTTCAGTATGTACAAAATGTGATGATCATAAAAATGTGGTTTTATACAGATCATATCGACATCGGTAAATATCGGTTATCGGCCATAACAGCAATGTTAATATCGGTTATCGGCATCGGCCAAAATTTTCATATCGGTGCATCCCTAACTACTACTACATACACGTTGACCAGGTACACCTCCCACTACTACTACATACACGTTGACCAGGTACACCTCCCACTACTACTACATACACGTTGACCAGGTACACCTCCCACTACTACTACATACACGTTGACCAGGTACCACACCTCCCACTACTACTACATACACGTTGACCAGGTACCACACCTCCCACTACTACTACATACACGTTGACCAGGTACACCTCCCACTACTACTACATACACGTTGACCAGGTACACCTCCCACTACTACTACATACACGTTGACCAGGTACGCCTCCCACTACTACTACATACACGTTGACCAGGTACGTCATCTACCACACCTCCCACTACTACTACATACACGTTGACCAGGTACGCACACCTCCCACTACTACTACATACACGTTGACCAGGTACACCTCCCACTACTACTACATACACGTTGACCAGGTACACCTCCCACTACTACTACATACACGTTGACCAGGTACGCCACAGACAGCCTACAGAGATGATGTATTTCATGTGAAACCAGTCAAGCCCTGCAAAATTCTATGTTAACATTGTGTCAGGGGAAAAGTGTTGATGTTAGAAAGAAAATTAATTCATGATCAATCTTTCCAGCGCTCCAACTACCTGCACAGGCAGGTTCAGGCCCTGGCTGACCAGTATGCCAATGTGAGGGCGACCTCCTGGCGCATGGCCACCATCTGGGGCGGTGCCAGCCTGCTGACCATGTACCTCCGCAGCATGGCTGACCTGCTGGCCATGAGGGACTGGAGCTGGGACTTCTTCATCAACCTCAGTGCTGCAGACTACCCCATCAGGTAACAGAGGGGGACCTCAAAGCATAGTGCAGGCAGTCACAAGAGTACAAGAAGGGAGAAATCTCCTATAAGCTGATGAGGTGACTTGTCCTGCGATGTGTCTGTGTTGGACATTGTTTTCTCTTGAGGGGGGCCGATGCCGTCCACCACATATTTGACCTTAGGATAAACAATGGTAGACCACTTCAGCCAATAGGGAGGAAATTCAATATGCATTAGTGTGGTCCCCCTGCGGTTGACTGGGAGCTTTAAATAAGTCACTCCCAACCAAACAGATCAATGAAGTAGAACCTCTGCCTTTCCCAAGCCCTATCCATTCACACATTATCTCCCAAGTCCTGTTTCCTTTGCTTTGCACTCAATTGAATAGGTTACATGGTGAACTGATTACAACTTAATTGCCCGGGGTCAATGCCTATTGACTTCCCAGGCCTGCTGTGTTCTGTACAGTCCACAAGTCATCTTTCCACTCCAAAACATCCCTTTCAAGAGCCTGTAATGTAAGGTCATTAAAAGCCGCACAGTTTAGGTGGAAGTGGACATGACGTCATGGAAATAGTCTACTGGGAGAAAAATGTCATGACTTGTAGTTTCTTTTTTATGTGAGTTTGTAGTCCTTCTGGGAATAAAGGGTCTGCTGGGTTTTCGATGTAGCTCTGCAGCAGCCAATTACTGTAGTAAAACCCCCCTATTAAGGAGAGAGTTATCTCTTCTATACAGCCAGATGTCCACCAGTTGAATTTAGACGAGCTGTAATGGCCACTCGCTCCCCTTTTCCACCAAGTGCCTAATCTCCAACCAGTTCCAAAGAACCGGCTCTCGGCCAGGAAAACTGGTTCCAGAGTGGCACCAACTCTTTGCTGGGCAACAAGAAAAAAACACTTAGGTCCGGAGCTGGAGGCGGGGCTTAGGTCCGGGGCTGGAGGCGGGGCTTAGGTCCGGGGCTGGAGGCGGGGCTTAGGTCAGGGGCTGAAGGCGGGATTATTGCTTTGGCAGACAGCAAAAAGCACGAGCGGCTGGATGAATGGAGTTATCACATTACACGGAGCGAAGCATTTTAAAGTAGAATGCATAAATCTGGTGCACTTTGAGAGAAAAATTAAGAAGCTAGATCTATGAAAAACTACACGCATCACATTAATATCCTCTTTTGTGATGTGGCTTTACAATGATGAAAAAAAAAGTCTCCCTACATATAATACATGTATAATATATTCTGCATACAGGTATATGGTAGAATACTGCTTCTTAAATACAAGTATCTATACCAACATCACTTCCAGGGGAGAACTCAAGTACTACAAGGTAACATTTGCTTTGTAGACATAAATAAAAGTCAAGGAAAAAGGGATGTCTAAATCGCTATTCACAACATGCGCAGTGACCACGAGGAACCTGACTGTCCTCACTGAAGCTGTGGCCAGAGCAGGGAGCCGCGAGTGGCCAGGAGCACGGGGGAGACATCGTGAATAGCAAATTTTTAAATGTGTGTTATAACCAGTGGGCTAGCTCTGGGTTTTTCAGAGGAAGTCGTGGAAGTAATCCTGTGGTTCCTCAAATGGCCACTTGAGGCAGGACTCGGAAGTGACATCATTAATGTCCAGGGGTACGGTGGCGCAGTCGGTAGCGCTGTCGCCTCACAGCTAGAAGGTCCTGAGTTCGATTCTCGCCTGGGACGCTGTGGGCGCTGGAGTTGTGACCCCCCCATATCTTCAGTGCCCACTGCCCAGGTGGGCTATCTCGTCGAAAGGGCCTTTCTATGTGGAGTTTGCATGTTCTCCCCGTACCCCCCAGGGGGTTCCTCCGTACATAACCCCCCACTAAAAACATGCAGAAGATCGTCATCCGACCAGTGACGACAACATCTGAAGTTGGTCCAATGATGGTCCAATGATGGTCCCCGGGCGCTGGAAAGAAAAAGCGACCACTGCTCCTGGCCTGCCCCCCGGAGGAAAGGACAAGCCAGGATGGGTCAAATGCAGAGGACGTATTTCACTGGCCACCCTCAGCATGAGTGTGTGTAGTAGTGGCCGCATGCATGTGTTGTAGTGTGTTCATGTGACAATAAAGACGGGCTTCCGTCTGAAATCGTGTTTTATCACCCCTGTGTTAAAATGCCCTCTTTGTAAGAGTGGTTAAGCATTTACAGATTGGACCGAAACGGTTTTTGGCCTATAGTTAATTTCACCTTTCATAACAACTGTAGGGGGTTGAAATTGTATATAACTCGCCCATTTGGAGTAAAATAGATGATAGAAAAGGGGGTGGCCTGTCCAGTGATCACACAGCTTGCCGATCACGGACCAATAGCAGGCGGAGCTGCAGGTCTGGGAAACCCGCTGTCTCACGTGAGCTCCGCAAGGACCCCAAGATGGCGACCGACAACAACACTTTGCTGCAAAACGTGAGTCCAAAAAATAGCAGATGGCTTCGTCCATATTATTTAGGTCAGTGGTTATAACAAGCCAATTACATAGTCCTTAGCATCTACATTCAACTAAGATGTTCCCTTTATTTATTTGCAAAGATCTACTAACATTTTTGGACTAACCATGTTATCTCCAGTAGCCATGTTGCAAAGCATTCAGACATATTCAGTGACGTAATGACGTGGCCCTCTAGTCATCTCTTTGAACGAGCACCAGCACTACGTTCCAGTTAGTGGAAACTCAGTATGGATAACAGGAAACTCAGTATGGATAACAGGAAACTCAGTATGGATAACAGGAAACTCAGTATGGGTAACAGGAAACTCAGTATGGATAACAGGAAACTCAGTATGGGTAACAGGAAACTCACAGGAAACTCAGTATGGATAACAGGAAACTCAGTATGGATAACAGGAAACTCAGTATGGATAACAGGAAACTCAGTATGGGTAACAGGAAACTCAGTATGGATAACAGGAAACTCAGT
>NW_028151353.1:22500-35000 GCF_964638095.1 Poromitra crassiceps
GCAACAGAAAAACATACAAGGCTCATACGTTGTCGTTGTTCCACCCGCCGCCCGTCCGCATTTATTAATTTTTACCCGCCGCCCGACCCACCAATTTACAGAAGTGTATTTTTTACCCGCCCCCCGCATTTTTTTGCGGGTACCCGGCGGGGCCCCGCGGAACCCCGACCCGGTGCAGGACTCTGGTGCACGTTGTTGGGGGTGCAGGTGCTGTTGAAGCTCAGACTGTGTGTGTGTGTGTGTGTGTGTGTGTGTGTGTGTGTGTGTGTGTGAGTGTGTGTGTGTGTGTGTGTGTGTGTGTGTGTGTGTGTGTGTGTGTGTGTGTGTGTGAGTGAGTGAGTGAGTGAGTGAGTGAGTGAGTGTGTGTGTGTGTGTGTGTGTGTGTGTGTGTGTGTGTGTGTGTGTGTGTGAGTGAATACCATTGCCGACAGAGTGACAGACAGGGCAGCCGGGACGGTAAGCAAACCAGAGCCATTAGATGGGGTGACCGCTCAGGTGGCAAATCTGGAGCTTGACATGAATTCCCCCCTGCTGTTTGTGTGTGTGTGTGCATGTGTGCGTGCATGTGTGTGTGTGTGTGTCTGTGTGTGTGTGTGTGTGTGTGTGTGTGTGTGTGTGTGTGTGTGTGTGTGTGTGTGTGTGTGTGTGTGCGCATGTGTCTGTGTGTGTGTGAGATTGAGAGGGGGGATGGCTGTATGTGTTTCTGTACACCATGTTGTATATCATGTTATGTGTGTATATGTGTGTCTGTATCAATGTCACTCAAATTGATGGACAGTGTGTGTGATGTCACCCAGAGGTTGAGTCGATGTCTCGTCATAAACACTGGGGTAGCTGGCTGGGGGCGTGGTCAGGGTGGGGTAAATCCCCGCGTTCTCCCCATTCAGCATAGTTAGCATTTAGCTGCTAGCCCAGCCCAGGCAGACACGATTGGGGATTTAACCCCCGCAGTAAACGCACATCTGAACAGACGTCTATGTACCTGCTCTAGAATCCCCAATCCTGTAGTGTAGAGCCGCAGCACCGTCCTTTGGTGAGTCAGCCCATTGAGATATATGGGGGGTACATACCGACTGTATCTATTGATTTGTGGACTCTTTTCGAGCGTCTCTGTTTGGCGTATTGGCCGCTGCCATCTTGGTTTTCACGCAGCTCGCGTGACCGCGGGTTTCCCACAGAGCCACTGTTCCACCTGCTATTGCTCTGTGATCAGCGAGCTGCGCCCATCACTGGACAGTCAATCACGCCCAAAACATAGTCTTTTCTATCGTGTATTTGACTCTAAATGGGTGAGTTATAGAGATGCACGGATGAGCTTTTATGCCACCCTATTCCACGTGTATGCATGAACCATCCGCCCACCATAAATCCGTGCTAATTATTTCCTACTATTTATAGATCCGCGCCCGCCATGCACCGACATTTCACAACGCTATAAAGGAGCGAGTCTCGCTTTGGGGAGACTTAACGTACTTACAGTTTCTGCTACAGTTTCTGCTTTCCTCATTAATGACACATCAGTTCACCTGCCCGCAACCCATCCACTATTAATCAGAATGTTTATTTTTCAGATATCCGCGGTCAGCGCAGTTACAACTGCGGCCCGCGCATCACTAGTGAGTTATATAAAAATTCAAAGGAAAGATTAAATCAGCTACAGTATACAAACCAAAACCGTTTCTTTAACCAGGCTGTGTGGAAGTAGAAATCTGCCCCCTCGGTCTGTCCATTGACTGTATAGAATATAGGTCAGTATACAAGCATTTGCATGTCTGTATGCATGTATATTCTGAATTTGCATACAGTCACATAGTGTACATACAGCGTGTGTGTGTGTGTGTGTGTGTGTGTGTGTGTGTGTGTGTGTGTGTGTGTGTGTGTGTGTGTGTGTGTGTGTGTGTGTGTGTGTGTGTGTGTCTGTGTGTGTGTGTGTGTGCATGTGTGTGAGTGAGTGAGTGAAAGAGAGAGAGACAGAGACAGAGGGATTGCATATGTCTATAGAGCATATCATCAGTTGGGCTTTCTGGCTGAGGTCCTCCTAAGATAAGCCCCCCAGGCTGTGAAATTGCTCCTTCAAGAGAAAATGACATTAATATGCGCTCCTCCCTCCTCTGCCCACTGATCCTCCAGCCTCTTAGCAGAACCTCACTGCTCTTTTCCAAAGGCGAACTGAGCCATCATGAAAGCCACACACACACACACAAGCTCCACCACAGCTGAGATGTTGGAGCCATCGACTGGCCCGTAGCCTGCAGAGCAAAGCTTTTAGCCTGTCTGGCCCCTGGATCAGGGGGGCCACTCTGGATCAGGGGGGACACTGCTCCACAATGTAATACCAGCATGGAGTCATTCATCACAATCAAGGAGAGCGCAATCTCTTGTATAATGCTGAATAGTTTGAACAGCTTTGAGGGGAGTGAGTGACTGAGATTGAGAGCAGTGCGGGGTCTTTAATTGACCAAACTCTCACATTACAGGTACTGTATAGTCGTTTCTCATGGAATTGTCAGTCCTGTCCTTCTCTATAGCAAACACTGCAACAGGACGTGAGCTGGGGTTCAAATTGAACCTGTTGCAGTGTTCTAAACACTGACCTAAATAATATGGACAGAGCTATCGCATTGATCTTGGTCTCCCATTTGGAGTTGAAACGTTGGCCGTCGCCATCTTGATTTTTCGTCGACAGAGTGGGAGGGAATGGGTCGAGTCTTTACGCAGTTCACGTGAGTATGGGGGTTTCCCAGAGCCGCAGCTCTGCCTGCTATTGGTGCGTGATCGGCAAGCTGCGTGATCACTGGACAGGCGACCTGTCAATCACCCCCTTTTCTATCATCTATTTTACTCCAAACGGGCGAGTTATGAGTGACCCCCCTACAGTTGTTATGAAAAGGTTAAATTAGCTATATAGACCAAAACCGTGTTTTGCCCCAGCTGCCTGGAAAGATGTTTAATCCTGTTACAAAGTCAGGCATTTTAACATGGGGGGAATGCCTACTGCCCTTGACGCCTAGTGGCCATTCGAGGACCTACAGCTTTTCAATTCACTTCCGCGTCATCAGAGGGAAGCCGCTGGTTGGCCACTGGTTGGCCACTGGTTCTAAATTGAACCGTTTAATTAAGAATAATTTAGATTTTTTGTTGTCAAGTTAAACCCGTCTATAAAGAAAAATATTATTTCTAGAAAATGCTGGAAAGTGAGGTTGTACCTTGCATTTATTTACCCAATCAAAAGTCAGTTTATTTTTTGCCAAAAATAAAGGATATTTTGCTTGTTCATGATTGTCTGATTCTGATGATTAAATGGCTAATTTCTGTTTCAGGACAAATAACCAGCTGGTGGCCTTCCTGTCCAAATACAGAGACATGAACTTCATCAAGTCCCATGGCAGGGACAACGCCAGGTATGATGCACGCGCGTGCACGCACGCACACACACACACACACACACACACACACACCTAACATATATGTGCACTCACATAGACCTGCCAGCACAAAGCGGTCACTGAGTCATAATCCAATTGCCTCCCATCTGCGCCTTGATTAATTAACCTTGTTGGTGGGATAAACTAGTGAGGTTGTTTCCAGCCTGCCTGTATCAGCTGCACCTACTGCCTCCCTGTCACAGTCCACTGTCTGTATCAGCTGCACCTACTACTGTCTCCCTGTCACAGTCCACTGTCTGTATCAGCTACTACACCTACTGCCTCCCTGTCACAGTCCACTGTCTGTATCAGCTGCACCTACTGCCTCCCTGCCACAGTCCACTGTCTGTATCAGCTGCACCTACTGTCTCCCTGTCACAGTCCACTGTCTGTATCAGCTGCACCTACTACTGTCTCCCTGTCACAGTCCACTGTCTGTATCAGCTACTACACCTACTGCCTCCCTGTCACAGTCCACTGTCTGTATCAGCTGCACCTACTGCCTCCCTGCCACAGTCCACTGTCTGTATCAGCTGCACCTACTGTCTCCCTGTCACAGTCCACTGTCTGTATCAGCTACTACACCTACTGCCTCCCTGTCACAGTCCACTGTCTGTATCAGCTACTACACCTACTGCCTCCCTGTCACAGTCCACTGTCTGTATCAGCTGCACCTACTGTCTCCCTGCCACAGTCCACTGTCTGTATCAGCTGCACCTACTGCCTCCCTGTCACAGTCCACTGTCTGTATCAGCTACACCTACTGCCTCCCTGCCACAGTCCGCTGTCACAAAAACCAGTCATCGCCAACACACGGCAGGCACAAACACCCTACTTCTTGAGTTAGGGTAAATCAAGAGGGAGCTGACTGACCCGATTGACCTGAACCTGACTCCTACAACTCACACTTGATACGGAGGCACAGGAGTAACATCATGCATTATGCATGTACTGTAGGGTCATGGTGTCTCTGTCTCGACTCTCTAGCCACGTCACTTAACTGTCTCGACTCTCTAACCACGTCGCTTAACTGGCGACTGACAACTTTCTCCTCACTTTTGAAAAAAAACTGGGTGGAAACGATTTGAGAGTTTAAAAAAAAAACATGCATCGCAGAACCAATCCTGGTCTTCAGGGCGGCCCGTCGTGCAGAAGGGGCGGTGACAAGGTTCTCTACGTGTTACAAAGTGATTCTCTGTATCTCCAGTTTGTTCCACTACAGAAGACAACGGTAACGTGACAAAGGGGCGTTGGTTTGTTAGCGGCCGTTCTCGCTGCTGTTCAAACAACAATTTTTGATGAGAAGCCAAGACTAGGGTGTCTCTGCATCTGTCTGCTGATACAATTGTGAACTGTAGATTTGTCCAGTTTAGGGGCAAGGACAGCAACATGTTTATTGGTATTTTCTATCTTAATGTGATACTTTTTTCATTTGAAACTGTTAAATCTGTAAAACCACAGACACCATTTAGTCCGCTGTTTTGGTCTATACCAGCAGTTCCCAACCTTTCCTGACTCACGGCCGACTTGAAAAGCTCAAAAGTGTTTGTGGCACACATCTGACCATAAACAGTACGGAGGCCAAATAATGCCTTCTCAGAGCACTTTTTATTTGAACGATAAAAGGAGCTGTCCTTCAGCACCACACAGAATTCAGAAACTAAAAGTGAGGGGCTGCCTGCAATAGGCTAATTAACAAATAATTTATTACAAATTAAATAACGGTACCATTGAACAATGGAGGAATGCATTATCATACATAATAATAATAATAATAATAATAATAATTAGATTCCCCCCCTGCACGGAAATCATAATGTTTTGCAAATGATTTGGTGGCCCACTTGCAATACCTTCGCAGCCCAACAGTGGGCGGGAAATAACAGGTGATTGTAATCAATTAAGAGGTGATTACAATCAAGTGACACTTAAACAGCCAATGAGCTGTGTAAATTGTAGCACAATATTTGGTAGGCAAATGCTTGTGACATCATGGGAATACTATGAATACAATAACAGAAATCTTCAATACCTATGAAGATAATGGGACATGAGAGTGATACTGTATTGTATATATTTATGTAGGCTATATTGTATTAACCATATCCTTGTCCGTGTGTGTGTGTGTGTGTGTGTGTGTGTGTGTGTGTGTGTGTGTGTGTGTGTGTGTGTGTGTGTGTGTGTGTGTGTGCGCTCGTCACTAGGTTTATCCGCAAACAGGGTCTGGACCGCCTGTTCTACGAGTGCGACACTCACATGTGGAGGTTGGGCGACCGTAAGATCCCAGAAGGCATTTCTGTGGACGGTGGGTCTGACTGGTTCCTGCTCAACCGCATGTTTGTGGAATATGTCATCAACTCAAAAGATGACCTGGTCACCAGCATGAAGCGCTTCTACTCCTACACACTGCTGCCTGCAGAGGTAACACACACACACACACACACACACACACACACACACACCACCTACACACTGCTGTCTGCAGAGGTAACACACACACACACACACACACACACACACACACACACACACACACCACCTACACACTGCTGTCTGCAGAGGTAACACACACACACACACACACACACACACACACACACCACCTACACACTGCTGTCTGCAGAGGTAACACACACACACACACACACACACACACACACCACCTACACACTGCTGCCTGCAGAGGTAACACACACACACACACACACACACACACACACACACCACCTTGACACAATCAAGTGTTCTATTCTGTGCTGACTGCCAGCTAAACACTCTGAATCACTTGTAGAAATAGAATCCATGTTCTTTTCATCCCTGTACAAGATGTACAGAAAAACTACTTGTAGGCGGACATACACTCATAAAATGAGGGGCAAGATATAAAATAATAAAGACTGCTTTTCTGACTGTATATAAGGATGAGATTAAACTAACTGACGGAGAAATTGGATGCTTTTCACAAGCTGCTGGGAATCTCCGTTCTCTGCCGCTGCTTTCCTGTTGTGAATCGGATGGTCTAAGCCTCACACCACAAGCCTGATATTCAAATTGCATCGTCAATTCATAAACTCATAAATTCACAACTGTGGAGTGGGCGTGGCTTCGAAGGTCTGGAGCCAGGTTATGACACCACTGTAAGGCAATAAAAGGTATACAATTTTCAAATGTCATCTTTTCTCTCTGTCCATCCCCAGTCTTTCTTCCACACGGTGCTGGAGAACAGCGCCCACTGTGAGAGCATGGTGGACAACAACCTGCGCATCACCAACTGGAACCGTAAGCTGGGCTGCAAGTGTCAGTACAAACACATCGTGGACTGGTGCGGCTGCTCCCCCAATGACTTCAAACCTGCTGACTTTCACCGCTTCCAGGTAAGCCCAACATGCCTAAAACTCTCTTTTAGCACGCCTCCCCTCCATGAACAGAGCTGCTGGACACGCCTCCCCTCCACGAACAGAGCTGCTGGACACGCCTCCCCTCCATGAACAGAGCTGCTGGACACGCCTCCCCTCCACGAACAGAGCTGCTGGACACGCCTCCCCTCCATGAACAGAGCTGCTGGACACGCCTCCCCTCCACGAACAGAGCTGCTGGACACGCCTCCCCTCCATGAACAGAGCTGCTGGACACGCCTCCCCTCCATGAACAGAGCTGCTGGACCTGCTATGGATTCAGTGTCCAGGGACATTTCAGCAGGGCGGGTTGAACCCAAGGGCACCATTTAAAGAGCTGTCTTTCCAACTACTAGACAGAAAAGTCATGTACTGTAGAAGCTGAAGAAGTGTTAGACACAAGCTAGCACATGTAAAGAAAGGCAAATGAGAGACAGGCAGATACGCAAACACCAAAATGAACGAGTAAACAGTATTTTGCTTTGGGGTTGGGACACCTTTTCAGCATGAACTCCACAGTATCCAGTGGGAAATCAGGACCGGTCGATCTCCAAAATGCACTAGTCTCAGGATCTGTCCTCTCCACAGCAGCATTCAGCCTCTCAGGATCTGTCCTCTCCACTGCAGCATTCAGCCTCTCAGGATCTGTCCTCTCCACTGCAGCATTCAGCCTCTCAGGATCTGTCCTCTCCACTGCAGCATTCAGCCTCTCAGGATCTGTCCTCTCCACAGCAGCATTCAGCCTCTCAGGATCTGTCCTCTCCACAGCAGCATTCAGCCTCAGGATCTGTCCTCTCCACTGCAGCATTCAGCCTCAGGATCTGTCCTCTCCACTGCAGCATTCAGCCTCAGGATCTGTCCTCTCCACTGCAGCATTCAGCCTCTCAGGATCTGTCCTCTCCACTGCAGCATTCAGCCTCTCAGGATCTGTCCTCTCCACAGCAGCATTCAGCCTCTCAGGATCTGTCCTCTCCACTGCAGCATTCAGCCTCAGGATCTGTCCTCTCCACAGCAGCATTCAGCCTCAGGATCTGTCCTCTCCACAGCAGCATTCAGCCTCAGGATCTGTCCTCTCCACTGCAGCATCCAGCCTCAGGATCTGTCCTCTCCACTGCAGCATTCAGCCTCTCAGGATCTGTCCTCTCCACTGCAGCATCCAGCCTCAGGATCTGTCCTCTCCACTGCAGCATTCAGCCTCTCAGGATCTGTCCTCTCCACAGCAGCATTCAGCCTCAGGATCTGTCCTCTCCACTGCAGCATTCAGCCTCAGGATCTGTCCTCTCCACTGCAGCATCCAGCCTCAGGATCTGTCCTCTCCACTGCAGCATTCAGCCTCTCAGGATCTGTCCTCTCCACTGCAGCATTCAGCCTCTCAGGATCTGTCCTCTCCACAGCAGCATTCAGCCTCTCAGGATCTGTCCTCTCCACAGCAGCATTCAGCCTCTCAGGATCTGTCCTCTCCACTGCAACATTCAGCCTTTTCCCCCAGCTTTCAAAATCAATAGGTGCAGAATTAGGTCTCGATTAGTGTGACCCTGGACCAAAAGAAAATAATACTAATGAGGTCTTCTTTGGTGGGAAGAGGGCCTACATGTACATTTGAGAAAGTAAAGTGACTCCAGGACCCCAGAGAACTCAGTGCTGCAGTTTGACTTTTAATAAGCTCCCGGGGAAAAAAGGTGAAAAGAGCTGTAAAAAGTGGAAATGTTCTGCCACAGTTAAATATCACCTCAAGTCATATACTTTTAGTGCTTTCTCTCTCTCTCACTCTCTTTGTCCCTCTTGCTCCTCAGACCCAATTCAAAGCCGTAGTGCTGCTGACCACAGTCCTCCTCTCTCTCACCAGACCTGTCTACCTTCTGTCTGGCCTCCGTCTCTGGCAGCCGAGCGCCAACACATTACCCGCAGGCCCTTGGCACTGCCGCAGGGTCTGGTTGGCACCCTGGTAACAGCGAAGTCCAATCCTGGGAACACAGCAGCCCTTCCAGAAGCCAACCAGACCTTGGTATTAATGGGACTTAATATCCCGTAGGCTAGAGCACGCTATCGGAGTTTCCCTTTGAACCTCTGAGTAGGGGGAAGACAGGCAACACGTTGTAAAGTAAGGTGCACTTGGATTCATTGCAGTTGAGAAGAATAATTCACGGTATAAGTGTCTAGTTTCCTACATAGTGCTTTGTGATCTTGAAGTGCACTTATCAAGGGAGAGGTGAGGAGAGGGGTGGTATGTGGGGACAGAGGGGTTATGTGACTTTGGTTTTAGTGCATTATTGTTTGGAAGCAGGTCCATTTGGGAAGTGTGTTAGAAAGGCAGGCTGTGACAGGTCGGTGCTTTCAAACTACTGAACTTAAGAAATGTCAGAATGAACAACATCTGACAATGTCTGGCCCGGTGTAAACAACCACAGCTCTCACAGTAAAAAGTCCCACCTTCATGTCTCACTTGATGAACTGTAGCTGAGAGTGGAGGATTAACAGATCGTCTGGTACCATGTGAAGCCCAGACGCTGCCCCGGCATGAGAAAAGTGTGAACACCCAGAAACAGGCCAAAGCTTGATTAGTGCTCCTTTTTGCAGTAGGTAGCATGGAGGTGCTCAGGACATGGCTAACTAACAGTAAATAGTTGTGTGTCTGGGACTGAAAAGACGTCTTTGTGTGTATGCCAAGGTGTGGAGGCGGCAGATTTCATGATGCACCACACAAGCAAGCAACAGTGTGGGACAGAGAGAGAGGGTGAGACAGAGGCGAGGAGTAGAGATGCACCGATTGCCATTTTCTTGGCCGATTCCGATTTCCGATTTTTGAATAGTCTGACTTGCCGATACCGATTTTTGCCGATTCCGATTTTCTTTCTAAGAACAACAATTGACAGCTTACACAAACGTTTTTGTAACTTTGTTTGAAAATTAAGATTCATATAACAATTCTTATCATTTGCATGAAGTAGGACCATCTCACTCAAACACATCTCAAAATAAAAGTGTTCCAGGTTACTGGACAGAATACAAAAATTAAATAAAATCCAATAGCCTAAGCCTGGCTCCAGACCAGTCCTCTTGAGTAGAGGGGAAATGAGTTTATGAGTTACAGTAACGATCTTCAGTCTGAATATCAGGCGGAGTTTACACACAGTCCGAAATTTCGTATGCGTTTTTTTTAATCTGCCACCCGGAAAAAAATCGTCACGCACAGAAAACCTTGCACACTTGTGAGTCCGATGCATTTTTATTATTATGTCCGTCATTCTATTTGCAATACGAAACAAATAGTCTCTCCTGTATCCACGTTACAACATGACTGACAGGCTGAGGCAGCAGCGCTGATGTGGAATGGAGAAGGCAGGTCGGGGAATGGTTATAGTGGACACAATGCTCGCGTTCACCGCGCGAGAGGGGCCAGTGAGGTGAAGCGAGCTGCTCAGACTGGACTCCAGCCGAGCGGGACTCGGCCGCACCTCTGTCTCCACGGCTTATTTTCGACTAGCATGTGTGACAAACTGCGGGCTTTGTCTACTTCACTGAGGGTGAAAAAATTCCACAACGAGGAAGGTGGTATGCTGGCGTGTGTGGTGTGGTGGCTGGGTGCTTTGGGGTGCGCGCACGTCATGTGAAAATCGGCTCACAGAATCGGCTATTTAGAGTGACCGGCGCAGATCACCGATCGAGGCCGATCACGTGAAAATCGGCCATTTCCGGTCACGTGCCGATGGATCGGTGCATCCCTAGCGAGGAGGCCAGACTGTGACAAATAAAGAACACGCAACAGTGTTGGACAGAGAGAGAGGGTGAGACAGAGGCGATGAGGCCAGACTGTGACAAATAAAGACCAAGCAACAGTGTGGGACAGAGAGAGAGGGTGAGACAGAGGCGAGGAGGCCAGACTGTGACAAATAAAGACCACGCAACAGTGTGGGACAGAGAGAGAGGGTGAGACAGAGGTGAGGAGGCCAGACTGTGACAAATAAAGACCAAGCAACAGTGTGGGACAGAGAGAGAGGGTGAGACAGAGGTGAGGAGGCCAGACTGTGACAAATAAAGACCAAGCAACAGTGTGGGACAGAGAGAGAGGGTGAGACAGAGGTGAGGAGGCCAGACTGTGACAAATAAAGACCAAGCAACAGTGTGGGACAGAGAGAGAGGGTGAGACAGAGGCGAGGAGGCCAGACTGTGACAAATAAAGACCAAGCAACAGTGTGGGACAGAGAGAGAGGGTGAGACAGAGGTGAGGAGGCCAGACTGTGACAAATAAAGACCAAGCAACAGTGTGGGACAGAGAGAGAGGGTGAGACAGAGGTGAGGAGGCCAGACTGTGACAAATAAAGACCAAGCAACAGTGTGGGACAGAGAGAGAGGGTGAGACAGAGGTGAGGAGGCCAGACTGTGACAAATAAAGACCAAGCAACAGTGTGGGACAGAGAGAGAGGGTGAGACAGAGGTGAGGAGGCCAGACTGTGACAAATAAAGACCAAGCAACAGTGTGGGACAGAGAGAGAGGGTGAGACAGAGGTGAGGAAGCCAGACTGTGACAAATAAAGACCAAGCAACAGTATTTTCTCCTCAATTTCTCCTAGACGTCCCCTGTTCCTTCTCTGACACCCTACCCTGCTGAAATCTTCATCACAAACCTTGACTGCGTCCCCAGAGGCTGTCTTGGCTGAGTTGTGTTTTTAAAGTAGTCAAGTCAGAAAACTTGTGGGAAGAGGGAGGACGCAAGTAGAGTCATTTCCCTTTGTTGACTCAGACATCACAGTAGTCTGCGCTGAGTTTTCCCATTGGCTTCATGAGTGACTGGCTGATGGGGACCACATACAGGGTAGTCTCTTAGAACAGACGAGTTGGCTTCCGCAATTTTCAAATGCTTCCGCCATACCGTCTGTACTTCATGGGGGAGAATCATGCACCAACCGGAATGGGAAGTAGAAAGGCGGGTTTTCCGCTCATTAGTCCAATCAGAATCGCGGAAAGGCGGGTCTTCCGCTCATTAGTCCAATCAGAATCCAATATGCCGCATTTTTCGTGGACACACGTGTCGTGATTGGTCGGATTCCGTCGAACTTCTTTCCTGTCTGAAGGTTTTTTCCCAACTTCCTTGTGCATGTTCTGGGGGTGTAACGTACAGACTGTGTATAGCTGCATTCGCCGGATATAGATGAGACAGTCTGTTTTAAGAGACTACATACAGGGCCCTAGACTTAATACATGGAAGCCATTTGTTCTGCAAGAGAGCGGAAGCGAAAGGCTGAGGAGAGAGCATTTTTGATTTAATAGTCATTCACAAATCTCTCTCTCTCTCTCTCTCCTTTGCTTCGTTTCATCTCATCCCGCATTTCTTTGTCCTCCTTCTATTCCCGCTCTCCCTCTACAGCAAACGACGCGGCCCACCTTCTTCGCCAGAAAGTTTGAGTCCAGCGTGAACCAGGAGATAGTGAACCAGTTGGACGCCTACCTGTTTGGACCGTTCCCTCAGGGCACCACGGGGCTCCAGGCCTACTGGGAGAACATGTACGAGGAGCCGGATGGCGTAGCCAGCCTGTCGGACACACAGCTCACACACTACCACTCCTTCTCACGGCTGGGTCTGGCCCGGGCTGCTGCCTCTCTGCAGGGAGACCCGCACGACAATAGCTGCAGGTTAGCTTTGTCACCACCAGATGAATACACACACACACACACACACACA
>NW_028151352.1:0-2500 GCF_964638095.1 Poromitra crassiceps
ATGGCGATATATCACGATATTTTTCTGAAATATCGATACAGTATTACGGAAAAAAATATCGATTTTATTGCACAGCCCTAATTATTTGTGGCATTTGGGAAAGAAATTACCAGCGAGGATGAGTCAACACCAGCCACTGCCCCTCTGATGAATGCCGCAAGGGTCCTTACCAATAGCTGTCATCCAACATCTTGTAGGATAGCCTATTTAAATTGTTGAAATCGTATCATCCAAAGGCGGCTTGGCAGTTATAGTTTAAATTTGAACAATGTGGTACGCATTTCCAAAGCGTGTGCAAAAGCCTGCTGTGCAGTTCATAGCTGCTTCCTGCAGTGAGAATCCTTCCAAGTGGATTTATCTTTTTCTTCTTCAAGTTTGGTTCACAAAACCTTGTAACCTTGTAATTTTCAGGAATATTCATTGTGTATTTTTGGAGATAGGCTACTGACAGTTTAGATTTCACATTTTAACGAGGCTTCTGTTGGAGCAACACCACCTGTCTGCTTAATTGGTTATTTGGTTAATCGGCAGTGCATGCATGCAGCTGCAGTCAGTCTGCTTTTAATAACGCCATATAAGAAGAAGAAGAAAAACAACAGCCGTGTAATTCGCAACATTCATAACATATTTTTATCAAACAAAATATTTTGCTTACATTTTTGTTGGCCTTTCAGAACTGATTTCCAAACTAGTCGCTGCAGTAAAACAGTTTGCTGCTAGCTTCACACACTCAGGCCATGTCCACACGGAGACGGAAGCAATCTTTTTTTTTTTGTTTAAGAAAAGTTTTCCATAAACACGGAATCGTTTCAAGAAATGTGTGTATCCACATGAAACCACTGAATACCACTGAAACCGCTATAGTATATATGCCAGGCACGCTGCCACGTCACAGTGCATGTGGTCGTCAAACCTCTCACTTCACTATTCACGTTGTATTTGCGAGAGATATATATAGATCATCCCGAGTATGTCTGTTACACTCAGGGTTTACATTTCATTTCATTTTGTCCAATATTAAAATTTTCCAGAATTGCATGTTGTATTAAAAATAAATATTATTTCTATCTAACACATTTAGCCTGATTTTGTTTGTGTTATTGTAAAAACTTAGCCGCCGCTAAGCCTTCTGGGAAATATCCGATGAAGGGGAGGGGTGGATGGGAAGAGTCAGCTGTGGAGCCCTGAGGATGTTGTACACGCTGTTCTCTGTGTCCACTTGTTGCTGACGGTGGTAATAGAGGAGCATTATATTTTGCTGCAAGAGCCCTAACAGGCTCAGTAGCTGCTGTAGCACGAACGCTAGTGCACTGTAAAATTGTCTAAAATCTAAATTGTTGCAGGCGGAGAGAGGTGGGGCTATGGCGTCATCGGTTCAGGAAAGATGCGTATGGGTTGTAAACACAGAAATGCAAGGGTGGCGTCTTCAGATTTATTCACTCTGGGACCCGGTTTCAAAAATTAGCGTATACTCCCAGAACGTATACTCCCAGAACGTATACTCCCAGAACGCTGGTTCCGTCTGGACGAAACGTCTATACGAGAAAAAACTTTAGCGGATACACCTAAACTCGTCTCCGTGTGGACATGGCCTTAATCTTCACAAACGAGGACCACTTTTATGACTTTTGAAGCGTAAATGTGATTTTTTTAAATCACGATTTTCAGAAAACGCTTCAACAGTTGGAATTTGAATCGCATTTCAAACTACCTCCATATGCAGTTTTGGTTAAGTTGCAAAAATGTGTTTTGTTGCTGTTCAGAGTTCATAAAATCAATCTGGATACAATCTGGATAGGCCAAAAATCGGATTTGGCCTGCCAGTCTGAACGGGGCCTTACAGTCTCCCCTCGTTAGTGCTCTGGTATTTCTCCCATTATTATTATTAGCAATCAGCCCCAAGAGGCCATGCTTGACAGTGATTTTACAACGGCTAAGAGGAGTTGACGTGGAGTGGCGTGGAGTGATGTGGAGTGGCGTGGAGTGACGTGTAGAGATGCTGCGATCGAGATTTTTCAATTCCGATCCGATTTCGATATTTTAGCTCAAAACCGATCCGATTCCGATCAAATTTCGATTACCCGATTCGATACCGATCTCGATCCGATACCGATACAGCACATATTTAAGTCTCTCTATTCTGTCTGATAGCTAGCAGGCAACAAACATGTTTAGGGTTAGGTATGTATGTGTGTGCTTTGGTAATATAGTATGTAAACGATTTAGTTCATCTACGGTAATTAATTTGATGTAAAACTAAAACATAACAATCAAATTAGGGCTGGGCGATATGGCCCGTGACAAAGCAACATTATTAAATAATTTAGAGCAATGAAACACGCAGAGTAATTAACCTTAAAGACGTTAACTCTCTCTCACATGTAGGTACACACAATCAGACAGACTCCTGCTGCACTCTCTATAGCCTACATGGAGTAAAGAAACGCTTCAATGAGGTAGCCTATGTGCTCTCAAAACAAACATTTTGGAAGGATTATTC
>NW_028151352.1:7500-10000 GCF_964638095.1 Poromitra crassiceps
ACACCAGGGGCCTGACCAAATAACTACAGGGGTATACCACACACACCAGGGGCCTGCCCAAACGACTACAGAGGTATACCACACACACCAGGGGCCTGCCCAAACGACTACAGAGGTATACCACACACACCAGGGGCCTGCCCAAACGACTACAGAGGTATACCACACACACCAGGGGCCTGACCAAATTACCACAGTAACTAGCAAATGTTGATTGATGGATGATCACAATGATCATTTGACTAATGGCTTCAGCGCTGCCTAGCAGGATCATTTAAACTCTTAAATCAGCGCTGCCTAGCAGCATCATTTAAACTCTTAAATCAGCGCTGCCTAGCAGCATCATTTAAACTCTTAAATCAGCGCTGCCTAGCAGCATCATTTAAACTCTTAAATCAGCGCTGCCTAGCAGGATCATTTAAACTCTTAAATCAGCGCTGCCTAGCAGCATCATTTAAACTCTTAAATCAGCGCTGCCTAGCAGCATCATAAACTCTTAAATCAGCGCTGCCTAGCAGCATCATTTAAACTCTTAAATCAGCGCTGCCTAGCAGCATCATTTAAACTCTTAAATCAGCGCTGCCTAGCAGCATCATTTAAACTCTTAAATCAGCGCTGCCTAGCAGCATCATTTAAACTCTTAAATCAGCGCTGCCTAGCAGCATCATTTAAACTCTTAAATCAGCGCTGCCTAGCAGCATCATTTAAACTCTTAAATCAGCGCTGCCTAGCAGCATCATTTAAACTCTTAAATCAGCGCTGCCTAGCAGCATCATTTAAACTCTTAAATCAGCACTGCCTAGCAGCATCATAAACTCTCAAATCAGCGCTGCCTAGCAGCATCATAAACTCTTAAATCAGCGCTGCCTAGCAGCATCATTTAAACTCTTAAATCAGCGCTGCCTAGCAGCATCATAAACTCTTAAATCAGCGCTGCCTAGCAGCATCATAAACTCTTAAATCAGCGCTGCCTAGCAGCATCATTTAAACTCTTAAATCAGCGCTGCCTAGCAGCATCATAAACTCTTAAATCAGCGCTGCCTAGCAGCATCATAAACTCTTAAATCAGCGCTGCCTAGCAGCATCATTTAAACTCTTAAATCAGCACTGCCTAGCAGCATCATAAACTCTTAAATCAGCGCTGCCTAGCAGCATCATAAACTCTTAAATCAGCGCTGCCTAGCAGCATCATTTAAACTCTTAAATCAGTGCTGCCTAGCAGCATCATTTAAACTCTTAAATCAGGGCTGTCAAACTCATTTTAGTTCACGGGTCAATTATGCGACCCAATTTTGTCCAAAGTGGGGCAGGCAACGAAAATCAATAATAACCTATACAAAAGACAAAAACTCAAAATTGTCAGTTTTGTCAATTGTGACAGTTTATTTCAGTGTAAAGAATTACAGGTAGAACATTCAGAATGCAGTAAATCCTTAACGAGCGATTAATTGTGTGCATCCGTAGTTAAGACTCCTGTTAGTGCCCCTGACCAAGGCAATGGCAAAAGAACTGGAGTTGGTCCCCGGGCGCTGCACTGTGGCTGCCCACTGCTCCTAGTTCTAGGAAGGTAGAGGATGGGTCAAATGCAGAGGATGAATTTCCCCATGGGGATAAATAAAGGATAAGCTAGCTTAACTTAACTTAACTTAAACTAAAAAAGAGAGAAACGAAACTAAAGCTACAAATGAGCCTACAGGCTTTCAAAAATGCATTCCCTGGTTCGCTCGCACATTTTGAAGGGAAGGAGAAGGCAGAAAGGGGGGTGAAGCAAGACACGGCACCCCCTGATGTAGGCCTACTTTGCTGCACGAGACGCTGCGTCTGGCTGGATCCTGTCTGAATCCAGCCTTAGTTAGTTTCCAGCCAAGGTAGCTTATAGAGCACATCAATAGCTGCAGTAAAACATTATGGCTCTGCCTAATTTGGATGTTTATTGAATTGTTTGAGGTGAAACTTCCTCTCTGTACCAGGCCCATTTTAAGACGGGCATTAAGTGATCCATCACTTTTAGTGACCTCAATCTGCCACCAAGGAGCTCTAACAACATGGCAGCCGCCGGTGATTGACACGGACAATCAAGTCACATTTTCACAGTGTAGAGGAGTTATGAGCTCATTAGAGCACAGAGGAGTTATGAGCTCATTAGAGCACAGAGGAGTTATGAGCTCATTAGAGCACAGAGGAGCTACGAGCTAATTAGAGCACAGAGGAGTTATGAGCTAATTAGAGCACAGAGGAGTTATGAGCTAATTAGAGCACAGAGGAGTTATGAGCTAATTAGAGCACAGAGGAGTTATGAGCTCATTAGAGCACAGAGGAGTTATGAGCTAATTAGAGCACAGAGGAGTTATGAGCTAATTAGAGCACAGAGGAGTTATGAGCTCATTAGAGCACAGAGGAGTTACGAGCTAATTAGAGCACAGAGGAGTTATGAGCTCATTAGAGCACAGAGGAGTTATGAGCTCATTAGAGCACAGAGGAGTTATGAGCTCATTAGAGC